>NC_092468.1:26065785-26200006 GCF_047495875.1 Pithys albifrons albifrons | reverse complement strand
ACAGCTGCACTGTTATTAGAAGATTCATAAAACCTACAAAAGACCTCATGAATTTCTAAAGCCTCTGAAATGAAGAGTGTGCAGAATAACATCTGCTCGTCTTTCCTGAGGTCTATTGTTGCATCTGCCTTGACAAAGAAACCCAAAGAATGCACATTGTTTGTATGTTTTTTAAACACTTCATGAGACATCATTTCTAACAGCTCATTTGAATCTCCAGGAATATCCTTTCATATCAATCCCCTCTGCAATCAAATGGGAATTAAGAGGAAAATCTGTTCTTTTTTAATATTTGAGAAAGAAATCTGCTGAAAATCAAACAATTACAGTTGCTGAAGGCTTTGATGGGAATGGTTGGGCCCCAAATGACAGGTTCCTTTCTATGATTTTCCTTTGGTCACAGAAACCTCTTGCCACCAGCAGTGACTGTGGGGAGGGAGAATACACAGAATTTTCAGTGCCTGTGGAAACCTTCCAGGGCTTCAACACTACTGAAATATTTGAATGCTGGTAACAGGAGTGTTCTTGAAAAGGTTACAGGGAATTGTACGACCTTTTTCCCTCCTCAAAATATTCCAAACAATAGCAAGGCAAGAATGGTAATCCTGCCAGTACAGTGAGCTCCCTATTATTGATTCAGCTTCTCAACAAGCTTTAGTTCTTCATCCTCTCTGAGTGTTATCCAGGTCAGAGAGTTATTTTGTGAGATAGAAGATTTTCTCTGGAGAAGCTTGGAAAAGGCAGTGCTGTAGGATAAGCTTTGTAACATCACTGAGCTACCTGAGGATTGTGCAGGTAAAATACAAGTCCTGCCTCTGCCAGACAAACCACTGTCCTTCTCCACTCCATCACCAAGGTTAATGAGCAAACAGAGCCTTCATTTAATGTTAGACCAACATTAATCACCAGATTTTAAATGTTCAAAAGAGGCAATGTGAAGAAAACTTAGAACATTTGAATTCTTCTGCCTGGATGATCCTGTTTTCCTTCACTATGACCTTGTGAGTGTATTGGGTGAGTCTGGCAAGGTACTGGGATTGCCTCCTGAATAACATTTTCTGATTGTTCCATGACCTTTTCTCCTTTCTCTCTCTCTCTTTTTCCCACCCAATCAGTGCTTATTAATTGAATTCAAATTTTTTTCATGTAATTAATATTGATTACTGGAGGCAACAGTGCTGAAAATGTAGTTTATTGGCTGTGCTGCCTCACAGACCCTCCTGCAGACCCTGGAATTGTAGATCAGAGTGGTGGGATCCCTTTGGGATCTGCATCTCCAGTCTCCTCCTGTCTCTTGGATTAGACTGGAATAGGGTAACATTTCAAACATGACAAATAGAGTCATAATTTTAATATAATCCAGATTGATACTATTATTTTAATGTTATTTTTTGAATGTGTATAAATATTATTTCAATATTATCTCTAAGTTTGGCAACAGGCCTCTTTGTTGCTTTGAATAATTGGTAATTGAAAAATCTTTCCATCTGTTTATAATAAAAAGCATCTGTTTAACATCTGCCAGAAAAGAAAGGTCTTTCATGGAAGAGAATCTGTGGATTAGGGAAAAGTCTCTGGTGAGAGGGCAGAAGTCGTGGGGTGCACCTGCACTCTGTGCCTGTTCCACAGGACTCACTCCCAGGGGTGGTTACTGGGAGGGGGAAGGACTCCAGCCCTGCCTCAGCCTCTGCCTCCTCTGCAGCCTTTGGCCAACTCTGCCTGCATTTAATTCACTATTTATAGCAACATTAATGAGAATCACACCATCATCCTTGAGTTTCATTATTCATATTTATATTTCTTATATTTCTGTTTTTATAAGTCAATTCACATCTTATTTAGTCCATTCATATTATGGAATCTTCTATTCCATCTTCCTTTGGCTCACATACATAAAGGGCTTGAGGGACTACAGGAATCCTTGTCTGTTCTGTAGTACACGATTCCTCTGAAGGCTTTGCACAGCAGAATTAGGAAGTTTCCATATCAATCACCTGCAGCCTGTGACAGCCATAGGGTTGGCCTCGAGGACACAGACAGATCTGTGCTTGAAGTGTGCAAGTCTTTATGTTCATATGGAATTCCAGTTTGATCTAAAAAGATCTTTACAAAATTAATTCAACTGAAAATTTCGTATTTCCAGGTCAGAAATAGCCAAGCCCTTGAGATTGCCCTTAGTTTGTCAGGCACCATCACTTACAACTGCCCTAACTCTGGGTGTTACATGCTGAGTTCACATGCATTTTAGAGGGGTTTGCTTGACAGCTAAACCCATAGGGACCACTTTTAGCAGCAGCATTTAAATACCCACCCAGACAGGCAGCTTGGCAGAGCTTTGCAGGTGGGAGCAGAACTGGAGACCCTGGGCTGGCTGGCACAGATCCTGCAGTCCTGGCACTGGGCAGAGCTGCCAGGCTGGTGTGGGACACTGCCCCAGAGGGGAGGTGGCACTGCTCCCTGTCCCTGCCCAGCCCCCCTGGCTGTGCCCATGGACCCAGAGGGGAGGTGGCACTGCTCCCTGTCCCTGCCCAGCCCCCCTGGCTGTGCCCATGGACCCAGAGGGGAGGTGGCACTGCTCCCTGTCCCTGCCCAGCCCCCCTGGCTGTGCCCATGGACCCAGAGGGGAGGTGGCACTGCTCCCTGTCCCCGCCCAGCCCCCCTGGCTGTGCCCATGGACCCAGAGGGGAGGTGGCACTGCTCCCTGTCCCTGCCCAGCCCCCCTGGCTGTGCCCATGGACCCAGAGGGGAGGTGGCACTGCTCCCTGTCCCTGCCCAGCCCTCCTGGCTGTGCCCATGGACACAGAGGGGAGGTGGCACTGCTCTCTGTCCCTGCCCAGCCCCCCTGGCTGTGCCCATCCATGGATCAGGAGCAGGTGGGCAATGTGGCCACCAGGGGATCCCTCAGCCACGGCTGCCTCCTCCAGGATCTCTGCTGACTTTGTGCTGCCTCAGCTGGGGCCAGGTCTGGCCTGGCATCTGCCATTGGCCATGAATTGCCCTTGGGCACCTTACCCTGGTCAATTATTTTGTGGTTCTCTTTAATAAATTCTCCTTTTGCATTAAAAGTGAACCACAGCCAAAGGGTAACCACTGAGTTCTGTGCAGCTCAGGCCATAACGAGCAGTCCATGGAGTTTGTCATCACTGGTGTCTCTCATCTTCCCCTTGATGATGACAGACTGAGTTTAATGAGTAGGACAAGGGTTGTAGTAGAAAGCTGCTTTCTGCAGCCATCCTTCCCCAGTGCACAGAGAGAACCGCGTGCTGGTTTGTGCCCTCAAAGTCTGTTAAATCCTGTCTGCATTTATGTTTCTTTTCATCCCTCTGCTACAGTCACAAGTGCTTTTGTTACAATGGAAATCAAAGCAAGGAGGTGACATGTCTGTCTGCACCGAGGTGACACACACGTGTCTGAGCCTCTTCCACTCAGTCACGTCCTCCTTTGAGCCACTGGGTCAAAAATACCTTCAGCTCTCAGGATCAGGAGTCCCTCCTGCTGCCAAACCGTGACAAAGTTGTGCCTTTGATCCCTTCATCAATGCCGGAGCCAAACACCCAGAGGCGCTGGTGGAGCAAAAGCTTTGGTAGCTGGAGCACATCAGAGGCTGCCCTGGGGCATCACAGACACTGTCTGGCAGGTGCCCATTTCCATGGCAGCAAACCCAGGCCAAGTGCAGGGCAGGGACACGGAACCAGCCACCTACAGCTCCAGGTTAGCATTTGCAGGCAGTGGAAACAGTGACCCAGGAGGTGCAAGGATGTCCTGTGGGTGGTGCTTGGTGGTGCAATTTCAGATCCCCATTTCATTGTATGTATTGAGCTGCTCAAGTAACACTGGAAAGGAATGATCAAACAATTAGAGCATTAATTTGCCCTTTCAAAATCTGATTACATGTTTTGTGTCATCTTATCCTGTCACTCAGGGAAATCATAATTAGGCTTCCCTGCAGCATAAATGTTAGTGAAATGTGCTGTCCAAGTCCATCAGTGTTATGAGGAAATTAACCCAGTTGGAATTCCTAAGGAACTTCTCCATTGGCTGTGAGCTCCTGTCTCTGGTCTGTGCTGGTCAGGCAGAGGAGCCTCAGCAGCAGTTCTGCTGCCCCTCTGTGGCTCTGTCAGTGCATCCCCACGGGAGGAAGGCACAGGGTGTGTGTGTCTGTGCAGAACTCTGTGCCCTGGCTGGGGGCCAGAACATGGTGGGGGGATCTCTGGTGGGTTTTGGCTCAGTTAGAATGCAAATACCCCACATGAGATGGGCTGAGCGTGGCCCAGTGACAGCAGGGCAGGGTTTGGCTCCCACAGTCCTACCCCAGATCTCACGACATGTTGTCAAAAGGTGGTGCCCTTAAGGAACACAAGGAGTTTACAGTATAATCTTCTGTCTGGAGGTTCCACCAAAAATTTTGGTAAGAAATTGGTTTTCTGTATTGGTTCCTTTTAAGATCTCCATGATTTTCTGCTCCAGCCATCCCAGCATCAGTGACTGGGGAGTGGTGGAGATGGAGCTGTGAACACAACAGTGTTAGGGGGAAAATGTTGCAACTGTGTGAACCCCCTGCCCTTTGTGACTAAGTCAGACACAGAGGCCACATCACAAATACTGGTCCTTTATGTGAAGCTGTGGGGTAAGTTAAGATTTGTATCATATTTGATAAAATATGATTGAAGATACAGTATAAGAAAAAGTAAAATGATTTGCACTCCATTTTCCTGCTCATTCCCTGGCTCCTCATTCTTCCTATTGTAGTTCCTCTGCCACTGTAGTACCTCTGCTTTAGTATTAATTATTATTTTTTCAGCCTTTCCTCCAACAAAGCAGGTTAGTGCACAGACAGTCAGCTGCTTAGATGTTGTTTAGGTGACAACTCTGTGCGTGGCAGTTAAACATGGAATAAATAATACTGTGGTATCCTCCCCACAGTTTCCTGTCTGAGTCAGCAGGAGGGGGTTGGTCTTTGCTGCTGTTTCTCTTTAGCATATGATTGGTATCGAGTCTCTGTTCAAGTGCTTTGCTTATGGATGTTTCATGTCAGAGCTTTGGTTTCCCAGATAACATTCTTCCTCACTGAAAGACAACATAATTTTTCTGACTTGCCTTTTCATCAATTATGCCATGACTTCCCCCTCATGATATGGGGGGATGATATTTCATTTCCATTTTAATGGGAAAATTCCCTTATGTACAGTGATGAATGATTGAGATCCTGACCTGAAGTCTGCTGAAATCAGTGAGAACCTTCTCTTGGCTTTTGTTGTGTTTGGATCAGGCTGTGGAGTGTGATCCTGTGCACTGAGGTCTGTGGGAATTGTCTTTGATTTCTCTGGGCACTGATGAGGACATTTAATGGACAGTACATTTCATGGGATTTGGCTCTTTCTCTGGTAAAATGAGCCGCTTGCAGACTCTGTGTTTCCTGGGGGTCTGATGTTACAGATGCAGAAATGAAAAGTCAGATGGTTAAGTCTTCTGGAAATCCAGTGGGCTTCTCCTCCTCTGTTTAGCATTTCTTTATGACCAGCATGACAGCAGCTGTTATTCCAGGTGTTGTTATGATAAAGTCTGGTGTCATTCAGCAAACTGAACACCTCATTCCCCTGGGACTCTCAATCCCCACTGAAGAGTCGTTCCAAAATATTTTGTTGGCAGTTTGGATCCAGACATTAACGTTAAACTGATGACAGATTCGGTCCTTCCTTTCCCTTTCTCATTCAGAAAGAACTCTCTCCTTGCCTTTCCTTTGTGCCTATGGCCCTACTGCTCCAGCAGAGTTCTGTCCCAGGGTCACGTTATCCCTCTGTGACCCCTCCTCTTGCTCCTGTTAAATCTGCACAGCTGGCACAACAGCCACGTCTGGCATTGATTTATTGCCTTTCTGTCCTGGAGCACAGTGGCCCCTGGAGTCCCAGGTGCAGCCTGTGCCTCTGCTGTGCTTCTCATGGCTCTGCAGCTCCACAGGAGCCCCGTGCTGTGCCTGTGTCCCACCTGGGCCTGGGGGATGGCAGGACCATCCCTGCTCCCCTGGGACACAGCACACACCAGGAGCTGACCTGGTCCTGCCAGCACACACGGGCCATGGTCCTGCCAGCACACACGGGGCATGGTCCTGCCAGCACACACAGGACATGGTCCTGCCAGCACACACAGGACATGGTCCTGCCAGCACACACGGGCCATGGTCCTGCCAGCACACACGGGGCATGGTCCTGCCAGCACACACAGGACATGGTCCTGCCAGCACACACGGGGCATGGTCCTGCCAGCACACACAGGACATGGTCCTGCCAGCACACACAGGACATGGCCCTGCCAGCACACACAGGACATGGTCCTGCCAGCACACACAGGGCATGGTCCTGCCAGCACACACAGGACATGGTCCTGCCAGCACACACCAGGAGCTCACATGGTCCTGCCAGCACACACAGGACACGGCCCTGCCAGCACACACAGGGCATGGTCCTGCCAGCACACACAATGCATGGCCCTGCCAGCACACACCAGGAGCTGACCTGGTCCTGCCAGCATACACAGGACACGGCCCTGCCAGCACACACAGGGCATGGCCCTGCCAGCACACACAGGACATGGTCCTGCCAGCACACACAGGGCATGGTCCTGCCAGCACACACAGGACATGGTCCTGCCAGCACACACAGGGCACGGCACTGCCAGCACACACAGGACATGGCCCTGCCAGCACACACAGGGCATGGTCCTGCCAGCACACACAGGGCACGGCACTGCCAGCACACACAGGACATGGCCCTGCCAGCACACACAGGACATGGCCCTGCCAGCACACACCAGGAGCTCACATGGTCCTGCCAGCACACACAGGACATGGCCCTGCCAGCACACACAATGCATGGCCCTGCCAGCACACACAGGACATGGTCCTGCCAGCACACACAGGACATGGCCCTGCCAGCACACACAGGACATGGCCCTGCCAGCACACACAGGACACGGTCCTGCCAGCACACACAGGGCATGGCCCTGCCAGCACACACGGGGCATGGTCCTGCCAGCACACACAGGACATGGCCCTGCCAGCACACACCAGGAGCTCACATGGTCCTGCCAGCACACACAATGCATGGCCCTGCCAGCACACACAGGGCATGGCCCTGCCAGCACACACGGGGCATGGTCCTGCCAGCACACACAGGACATGGCCCTGCCAGCACACACAGGACATGGCCCTGCCAGCACACACAGGACATGGCACACGGTTGTGTCTCTCCTGTTTCAGGGTTTCTCTCACGGCCCTGCCAGCACACACAGGACATGGCACATGGTTGTGCCTCTCCTGTTTCAGGGTTTCTCTCACAAAAGCAGAGCCACCCCACCCCAATTCCCATTGCTTGGCCCATACTCAGTATGATGAACACAGACCATGTTTTCAGACTGAGCACAGCACATATGCTTTGCCATAGTTAGTCCTGTATTGTAAAGCTATTTTTTACATCATTTTTTATGATCCCATTTAATTCTGGGTGTTCAAAGAAATAGTGAACTGCATAAAGCAATAGATACTGTGACGAGATGGACACCCTGAGCCATTCTCCCTACATTGGTGCTTGGCAGTGGGGGACACACTGGGCACATCACCCCAGTTCTCTCCTCAAGCCCCTGAGCCATTCAGGGATGCATCTGCACTTCTCTAAGTGATGTCATGTGTTCTGCTGCATGACCACAGCGAGTGGAATCCCCAGCATTCCTCAGGATGTCTGGCAGCCAGGAAGGTGCCTCATCCTGCCTCCTTTATGAAGAGACCAGATTCTTTGGAGCCCATCACTTATTACCATGAAATCATCAGCCAGACTTAATAACCCAATAGCTTTGATGGGCATTTATTAATAAGTGGCTGTTTGTAATGAGCTCTGGTGCCCTGCAGATATGGACAGAGCTGGAAGGGTACATGGGTAACACTGCAATAGCTTTGGCCTCGGGCACTTACTTTGTAACTTCATCTGAAAGTAGGCAAATGGTGTTACACATTCCTGAATTATTCCATGAAGAACATGACAAAGTGGTAGTTGTAGAAGCTGCTCCCTCCCCAGGAGGACATTCCTTCCCAGACTGCCAATCCCAGTGACTCTGCAAGAGAGCACTGTCTCTGGGCTCCAGCCCTTTCTGTTTCTGCCAAGGGACTTTGGGTACAGTTCCCTTGGACTCTGCTCAATGATGTGTGTGCAGGTTCAGTTTGAGGCACTAACATTTTCCAGGTTTCCTATTTCCAGTTCTTTTCCACACTCTTTCTGTGGGGATGCCTTACCTTAATGAGTTACAGCAGCTCTTTGGTGTCCCCAGCCCTGGAGGGATTAAGGGCTGTGTGCATGTGGCACTTGGGGACATGGGGTAGTGATGGCCTTGGCAGTGCTGGGGGAACAGCTGGACTCAATGATCTTGGAGGGCTTTTTCCAATGTAAACAATTCTGTTGTTCTATGACTTAGCTAACCCCACATTTAATAAACTGTAACTTTCTTTCCCCTTGACAACTGAAAAAATTTTCCTCTTCAGTATTTTATAAGTGTAAAATGAAACAAAAAATAAATGAAATGCCTCTTTTTCATTGACTAGAGAAAATGGTGAGTAAAACCCACTTCACTTCTATTCTGTATTTGTTATCCCAGAGATTCTGTCTCAGGAGCCCTTGTGGTTTCTGAGAGTTAAATTTTAAAGGCTTGTTTAAAGTTTGGTTCCATGAGTTTTGTGAGCCTGTGGAACACAGAGCAGGTTGTCAAAGCACTGGCTGTTCCCCTGTGCACAGGGAACCACAATTCCCATGGCACAGCCACACCAGCAATGGGGTTGTGTGGCCCTGGGGTCCACTCTGTTTCCTCTTCAATATGTGGGGAACCTCTGGTGACTGAGCACATTAATTTTCTGTGTGTATTGTTGTTAATTGTCTGTTGTGTCACTGCCATATGGTCTGTGTGTGGCACTTGGCCTTGCAGCTGATTCCTGAGTGGTGGTGTGAGCAGCAGGACAGCCAGCCTGGCCTGAGCCAGCTGCTCTTGGAGGTGTCACCCCTCGGGGCTTTGGGAGGCTCCTTAGGGAAGGGAGTCATTGCCTGAAGGCAGCAGGGTCAGACTTTGTGCCTTGTTCCTGTATTTATTATGTTAATATGTTTAAGTTCTGATTGCAAGCAAACAGATAGAGGATTTTAAGACTGTTCCCCTGTTTAGGCTCATTGCAGGGTAAACATAATGACTTCATGTTATCTGGAGCAGCACTTGGATGAGAGATTTGTCCTGAGCTGAAGTTAACCTGACATGTCTCAGAGGAAGATGATTATGAACATGCCAGCTGGAAAGCATTTGATGATCCCTTTATTCCCCTCTGACACTGACAGTCCCATAATGTGCATCTGTGTAGGACTCAGAGTGTTCCAAGGAGTGGGAGGTTTGTGTGGCATGAGGCCTGTTAAGCCATTTAGACAGCCCTGATGTGCCAATAATCCCTCTCTGCATTAAGGCTGGGCAGCAGCTCCTGCCCAGCCTCTCGGGCACTCCTGCCTGTGCCACTTGATGTGCTCAGGGTGAGCCATGGCTTCATTAGGGGCTATAATGCACTGGCCAAGGCTGGTGAGAGGCTGCCAAGGATTTCCTCCACCCTCCCTTCTCAGGCAGCATCTCTGGATACTGTTTGAAACAGAAATCACCCTCCAATTAGAAGCACACACATAGATGGAACTAACTAACTAATTCAGTTTATCCCACGTGATGGCTGGAGCTGCCTTTCCCTTTGGGTGCCCAAGCCCTCCTTTGTGCAGGCTGGGAATGGAGCTGAGGATGGATTTATTTCAGTGTCACTGGAGTTTCAGTGGTGCCTGAGGACTGAACCAGTGTGTTTTGCACCCCCCTGTGCCCCAGCAGTTCCATTCCAAAGGCTGAGGCAGCAGAGGAGGATGGATGGCCTGGCTGGAGCCCAGCTGTGCTTGCCCTGGGTCTGCTGCAGTGCAGGCACAAACTCCAGCAGGGGTTTGCTGACAGAACAAGGCTGGGCTCTCCCAGCTCAGCCCCAGATGTCAGCCCTGCTCTTGGCTCTCCTGCTGCACAGCACAGCCCTCACCACTCCAGCTCTGGATTCCCTTCATGTGGAATCCATCGGCTTCAGCAGCAGCAGAGCCTGGGCCATGTTTTGACATGAGAAACCTCTTTGGTTTCTTTATAAGGTTCATATAATTCCTGACAAACTTCAACTGCTGACGACAAAAATATGACAAAAAAGTCTTTCCCAGGTGTGGATCTGCACTCTCATTAAGTGCCTGGACAGTAAATGAGTACAAACATCTGGGGCACTATTCATTGCTGTCTTCAAAGCTTTGGAAATTCATGTTGCTCTGTAATGATATGGAGAAAACAAATAGAGCAAAAGGATGCACATTTACAGAAATATGAAATATGTTGAAGATAAAAAGACTTCTAATCTCCACTAAGAAAATCACAGTACTATATCCCAGCATCTGCTTAATGAAGGATGGAAGGACAAAGCATTCTGGATACATCAAATCAAAGCCGTGTCCAGGAGGTGCCGAGTTTCGGCCCATGGTGGGAACTGCTCTGCAGTGACAGGGGAAGGGCACACGCTGCTGGGGCGGGTGGGAAGCTGGAGAGATGCTTCAGATTAACATTCTCCGGCAACCAGAGGGCTCTGCACGTCCCAGTAATTGCCTGCAAATTGGCAGATGGCTGTGGTAAAAGGATTACTATGAATCAAGTTAGATGGCAAGTGTAACAAAGCAATAGCAAGCAAAAACAATCATGCTTTTCTCCTTCCAATTAAAAACTAAGTGAACACCAATAGCTTTGAAGCACAATGAGTGACAGCAGCTTTTGATGCCAGCTCAGAGCTTCCCCAGAGGGCTCTTTTCCTGATGCCTCCACTGGAAATATTTCCCTGTCAGGTTGGTGTGACAGCACCTGGGCTGCTGCATGGTGACTGCTGCAGGCAGAATTGCCCCTGGGGTGCCCCAAGAGAAGGACCCCAACATCTCTTGTCCTTCACACCATCACCAAAAAGCCCCATGAATGAATGGAATGTGCCCCAACCTCTGAGCCCACAGCTGGGCAGTGGGTGAGGTTTGGTGGAGGTTTCATCTCAAGGAAGACAAGTTTTCCTATGGAGGATGGTGCAGAACAGGCTGTTTGTCCCATTCGTTACCTGCACAGAGCCACATGTGGATTACGTGTGAACTGTGTCTGTGCCACAGGCATGTCTGACATCCTTAAACAGTGAGGTGGAATAGGCAGTGGTCCTTTGTTCTTGCTGAGAGACCTCAGAAATAACAGTCTGCTTCCCTATCTTTCTTTCCTGGGTGTTTGGCCTTTTGGTTTCCAGCCAGGGTTCACTCCTGCTGGGGTTGGCTCCATTTGTGTTGGGATATTCCCACTGCAGCACAGGAAGGTTATCCCACACAAGGCACATCTACTGGTTTAAATGCTTTGGCCATTTCAAGGTGCTGCACCTCAGATGAATTCAAAGATGAGCTCCTATTGCTCAGAGCAAGCTCACACATTAGAAGAATGTGATGTGGCATGAAATGTATGGCATTTTGTTGATGAGCTGTGTTGGTCCCTTCATTCTCTCTATCTCACACTAATTTTAGAGCATTTTCAGTAATAAGAGTTTCCTAAGAGTGTCTGGCTTCTCTCTGTCTCTTTTCTCTGTTCCCTCGTCCTTCACTTCCCGCTCCACTGCTTTGCCCCTCAGCAGTTGGGGGCTGTTCTCCAGTCTCTGCAGAGGGATCAGAGCTGGGAGCAGGACTTGTGCCTGGCTGGGGGCCCTGAGCCAAGCCCTGCCAGCACCACACTGTGAGGAGAGCTGGCTCCAGCTGCCAGACAGGACAGGCAGCTGCTGGGAGCAGCAGTACTCAGTGGCAGCAAATCATCCCAAACCAGTTGTCGGATGAGAGGGAGTTGATAACTGCAGGCTGGTAGGGGAGGAGGTTTGCCAGCTGGCTGGGGGCAGCAGGACTGCTGGAGCCAGCTCTGTCTCCAGCTATCGGATAAGGAAGGCAACAGAGGAGTGTGTGGGCCAAGCCAAGGAGATAATCCTGGCTGTGGCAATACAGTGTGTCTGGGTGCAGCCTGGGGGAGCTGTGTGAAGACAGCTGGAAGAGCTTGAACTCCCCGTGGATGTACCATTGGCTGAAAACTGCTAATAAATTTGGAACTGCTGACCAGCTCTTCTTGGCAAACAGCTCCATCCAGCCTTGAAACTGGAGAAGAATAAGCACAAAGGTATCATGGGTTTGACTAGTTCAGAAATCACTTCCCCACACACACACACTTTTGGGATGATTCTAACTGACAACCTTTGCCAGCTGGACACAGCCTCAGACAGTTCTCCAGGTCCAGAGTTTGCTATGGGAGTGGAGCCTGTCCTGGTACCAGCATTTCAGAACATGACTCTGTGCTTCTTGTGGTTTATGTAGAGTGTCCTGCACAAGGGCAAAAGGAAAGGTTTTGGCCTGTCAGCAGACATAAAGCATGGAACTCCCATCCAAATGGCTCATGCAAGTGCCAGAAAGTGAACCCCGTGCAGGGCTGTTCCGGTGTGAGCAGAGGGTGCTTGGTGGTAACCGGGTGCAGCCCAGACCTGGTGACACCGATCCTTCACCCCCGACTGGGAGGGATGGCAATTGCTGCAGTGCCACTTTGTGGTGGGATGGAGGAACAAACACACGAGAAAGTTTCCTTTACCAACAGGACTTACAGAAATGAGGAACTGCTCTGAGCTGTGGTTTAACTCAGCCCAGCTTGGCCCCCAGGTGCCCCCGATCTCTGAGCCCAGTGACCACCTGGTGCTGGCTCTGCAGCGAGAAGGGCCACGGGCTGACCTGAAGCTGAGTGACCTCCAGGCCCTTTGGCCAAAGCACTTCGGGAGAGCCGGTCCTGGGCATACCAGGTAATGCGAAATTCCTCACATACTTCCACTGAGTTGTCTCAGAGGGGACCCAACCTCTGGGCTGTGTATCCATGCCTGAATCTTTCCTGTGGGGGTTCCTGCACACCTGCTGATACCTCTTTCTGCCTTCCACGTCTTCAAAACCAGACTAACCCTTTGCCAATGTCCAGAGATCATCAGAGGAACCGACTCAGGGATCAGTTTCCTCTTTTGATGTCCATGTG
Source organism: Pithys albifrons albifrons (assembly GCF_047495875.1). Classification (NCBI taxonomy): domain Eukaryota; kingdom Metazoa; phylum Chordata; class Aves; order Passeriformes; family Thamnophilidae; genus Pithys; species Pithys albifrons. Next base: position 26,186,863 of record NC_092468.1, on the reverse strand, counting down.
GATATGACCAAGCCCTGACTTCTTTCAGCTAAAAACTCTGCAAGAGGTGGGGAATCAATAGGTGCAAGAAGTACCATTGGGTTCAGAAGCTTTACAGAAGTAATTAGTGCCAGAAATTGCAGCTAGGAAATTACCCTGGTTTAATGTGCTCCTGGCTGGGCTGTGCCCCTGCCCTTTGCCCGGGGCAGGAGCTGGAGCAGGAACTGCCTCCTGATCCCAACCCACGGTGGCACCAGCATGGGCTGGGCACGGCTTGGCCTGGGCACGGCTTGGCCTGGGGGCTGCTGGTGTTTGGGGAGGGAATAATGCTGAGAGGGCAAAGCTGAACTGGGCATGCAGTGCCTCCTTCATGGCTGAAGGGAGTGTGGAACCCTGAGGTTTTACAGCCAGGCTCTTAAGTAACAAAGGTATTATTAAGGTGCTGAGGTGTGAGGTGTGACTCCAGTCACAAGGTGAAATCAGTGCTGCAGCTACAGCTGCAGAAATTCCAGAAATTCCTGCTCCGGGTTGCCTGTGATGCAAACCAGGGTGTGAGCCTGGGAGAACAGCACTGATGCTGATCTCTCTCGGTGTCCTCCCAAAAGGAGGGCTTGCTTTTCTTTAAAGAAATGTGGTGTATCCCAGATTTCTCAGAAATGAGCAGATAATTGGGTGCTACCGACTGGCAGAACTCCCCAGGCATTAATCCAGAGTGATTTCTGCATTACCTGGTGGGAGGGACTGGGCAGGAGGGCCCTGCAGCAACTGTGGTCAGAGGGAGCACTACATGATGATTAACTGCAGTGTTGTATCTTACCAACCTGAGGTGTCCTAACATTGAGTCCAGGCCTCTGGCACTCACTGACTGACTGTCTGAATGCATGTTCCCTACCTGGAATGAAAACTTCTCCATTTTCCAAAGATCCTGTTGTTTGCATCTTTCCCAAATTCAGGCAAAATGTGTTTGACAGTAACTCCACAGCCAGGGTGTTGTTACAGCACTTTTAGATCTCCAGATGTGTTCCTTATTTTCAAGTCCAACACATACACTGTAATTTAACCAAGAAAAAACAGATATTTTTCATCTGTCATCTCTTTATCCCTCGCTCCTGGTGAGTGACCAGATGGTGCCCTCAGCTCCAGTGGGGAGATTATTCCCAGTGCTGTGCAAGAGCTGCACCCTGGGTGCTCGTGCCAGGCAGTTGCTACAGGCACGTGCCACTTCTCTGGAGGAGTCTGTAATACAAAGTGCTCCTGGATTTCTAGCACAGCACTGGGATTATAAATACTTCTGAGGCTGGAAATCAGATGAACAGCTCTGTCTAGTGGCAATTGCAATAACTACATCAGAAGGTCCTTATTTCTAACAGAATTTGGCCCATATGTGTTGAATCAAATGAGTTTAAAAATAACTGGTTGGGTGCTTTTCCCATGGCAAATGCTCCGAGTGCTTCTGGAGACATGGGATAAACATGTGAGGCCACACTCTGCCACGAGCTTTCTGTTCTTTAAAGATCTTTGCTTTGTTTAGTTTTCACCAAAGGCAGTAAAATCCCCTGAGACTGCCATTGCCAAAGCTGTGGGTGGGATCTGGAGGGCCCTGTGCTTCCCTTCCCCTGAGCTGTCTGGTGCTTGATGTCCCAAACCCTGCCCAGCCCACCCAAAGGCACAGCATCCTTGGTTTGGGGTTTGGGCAAGGTCTGTGATACTGCTCTGGGTAGTTCTTAACAAAACCACCTAACTGGGAAAATTACTCTGGGCCCCCCAGAAACCGGGTGTGGGGATCCCCCACAGGAGCAGTTTTTGGGGTGGGCAGGTCCTGAGGTTCAGGTACAGGTGCTGGACCCAAGAGCTGGTTTAATCCTGTTGGTGCTGTCCCATGGGACTGGCACTGAGCCCCAGGGTTGGGGCAGAGCCCCCTGCTCAGACACCCCTGGGCCTCGGCAGCTCCAGGTGCTGGGGTGTTCCCTCTGGGAATCTGAGCAGTGTCACACCCCAGCCTGGCTCTGGACTTGCTCTGTCCCGAGGGGCTGTGAGCTGAGCAGGGTGGGAGGCTCTGGGAGCCCAGAGCCAGCCCATTGCCTCCTCCACACCCCCTGCCACTCTGATGGACCCCAACTGCTGCTTAGAGAGAGATTCAGAGTGTACTTGTAGGTAAAATGCTGATGGCAAAGAACCACCTTTCTATCAGAGGCGAAAATGGCTGTGAAGGGAGAAGGGAGTGAAGTTGCTGGAATTCTAACTGAGTGGTTTGTGTTGGATGTGTCTGTGCATCTGTGCACGATGCTGCCTGGATTTGAGACTGCAACTGCTTCTGCTAAACTGTGGTAAATCAGGATTGATAAGCACAAATAGTGCAGAGATTGCATAGAATATTTGGGTAAAGGTCCAGCATATCCTTGTTTAGTGACTCCAGGTCAGAGGCAGGGCCTGAATGGGAAGGTGAGCTCACCAGAGCTTGTCCAGGATTTCAGATGAGCTGACAGCAGAGAGCACTTGAGTGCTGCCTGTGTGCCCTGGTCACAGCTAAGAGCAGATGCTGCAGATTGCAAAACTACTGGCACATCCTTTTATATTTAAATCTCTGTTGAACAAGGCCTTGCCCTTTCTCAGCGGGCAGGGCTTTATTCCTTGCCCTTTCTCAGCAGGCAGGGCTTTATTCCTTGCCCGTGGGAAGCAGGGAGAGGCAGAAATACAGCCCTGACTAGCCCAGAGTCATGTGCAGCACAACTTCCCTCCGGAGACTGAACTTGCAGGTTTGTCTGAGCTCTCCAGTGAAGCCAAGAGGACTTTACAAAGGAATGCCCTCTGTTAAATGTGCAGCTCCTGCAGCAGCCTCTGCAGCCCCGGCTCCCTTTGCATAGCAGAGCCTGCAGATAAGGCAGGGGCGGGCAGGACCCGGCGGCTCGCCCTGCCCTGGAGGCACCCCTTGGACTCCACTGCTTTTGTGCATTGCTTCATCCTGGCTCCCTGCAAGTGCCTCCTCCGTGTGCCCCATCACCCCAGGCTGTTGCCTTCTCTGTCACACCCCGGACTGAATCTGGAGAACTGGAGTTTTCAGTTGTTTCTGTCCAACATTTTAAAGCTCCAAGTCCTGGATTGTGTCTCCTTTCTCTCCCTCTCTCGTTTTTTTTCTTAGATCTCCTTCTCTATGTTCTGACTCATTTCACTCTCTGAGAGCTCTCATTTGGCATCTCCCATGCTGTCTGCCTGCCAATTCCTTGCAATCCCCACATCTCTCTGCACTGTGTTCCTTGGCCACTTGCCAATTCTCAGGCTTTAAACTTCAGCATTTCTAGGATCTGCTCTCCTGAGATTTTTTTCCCTTTTTTATTTCCTCTCTCTTTTTAATGTTTCTAACCAGTTCTCCTTTGGCTCTGTGCTGAACTCTCTAGGCACAAGGAATATAAGGAGGTTCTTTTGAGACCTGAGTTGGAGCAGATGGAATTCTGGAGTGGTGTAGCTTTGTTTCAGAATGCTCCTGGAGGCTTTGTTCAGAGTGCAAGGGGCTTTCAGCTGCCTCTTTAAGGAGTAAGATCTGCAGGTAAACTGAAATTCAGTTTTAATATGCTCCAGTGGTCTATGTATGCTAAACATTTCCATTTTTGACAGCCTTGGGGAAGGCAAGAGATGACAGGCAGTGTTATTCTGGCAGCTCTATTGTGTTCTTCTGTTTGCTATAAAGGGCATTTCCCACAAACAACCAAGTACATCTCAATGAGGGAATATTGCTAATTTACAGGGGAAAAGAAATTCTGTGGTTTTATCCACATCAACCCTTTGATCAGTATTGCAAATTTGGAGTGAGTTTGTCAGTCGAAATGCTCACATTTGTGCCTCTTTACTGATGGCAGTTCCTCTGTTCTCCTTCCAGACACATCTCTGAGCCCTCCTTCAAGCTCCCTCCTGCTCTGAAATCTTGTTACTGCTCTTGTGGTTCCAGTTCCTATCAAAGGGCTGGTTTGCTGCTTTTTGATACAACAAAACTGTCTCTGTCAATAACACATAGAACAGACTTGCATATTTTGACATCAAATGGTCACAGTCATTCTCTCATACTCTTATTTTCCCTTAGAATCACTGACTGCTTTGGGTTGGAAGGGACCCTAAAGATCATCTCGTTTCCTTAGAGAAGAAGCCCTTTTGCCCCCGCCAGGCAGACACCCAAGTCCTATTGAAAGTGATTTTTGGACTTGCATAAGGTTTTGTACATTCAGATCTTTCCAGCAGTGACTGCAGGGCCAACCTCCATCCCCTCTGACCTTCTCCTGCCCAAAGGGGTAATCTCCTCCTGGGCTGTGCTGGTGGCCTCAGGTCCAATCACTCTGTATAACAGTTTTGACTATATTGGTCACTGTTGATATTGATCCCAATGATCACCTGGGTCAAATACTATGATTTTCCTTACCTGCTTAGATATTTATAATCTCCTTTGCAGTAGCTTCACCCTCAGCCAATCCTCTGGATGAGGATGTCCTTGTGGATATACACACATCTCTTGTCTGTGTATGTATTTGAAACCACAAATGCTCTATACATGATAGGCAGGAAAATACAGTTTGCAGGCATCTGTCCCAGAGCTGTTGGTTGTGGAACAGGCAGGGATGGTCTGGTGGTTGGCTGGCCCACACTGGGCTCCTCCAGCTGCTGTCCCTGGAGCAGACCCCCTTCACACAGCACTCAGGGTCCTTCACACAGCACTCAGGGTCCTTCACACAGCACTCAGGGTCCTTGGCTGAGCTGCAGCCTGAGCAGGGGTCAGGTCCATGCTGGGCCACTGCTGGTCCCAGGAGGAGCCCAGAGCTTGCCCAGCAGTTCTCCAACCCCCTGGACACACAGCACATGTGTGTGATGTGCCACAGATCCCACAGGCTGTTCCACACCTCCCAGCCAACAACCAGGATGTGTATTTATCTTTGCCTGATGATTCTTAATAACCCCAAGTCCGGTGCTAAACTGTGCAGATTTCTCTGTCACAGGCTCTTGAATACTTTCATTGTGATTTAGTGTCTTTATAAATAACTGCTCTCTATTGACTCTCCTGAGTTGCATTGCCAGCAGTGGGACTCTTGTTCCAGTGTGTGGTGTTTCTTATTAATTCCACATGTGTTCATCACAGCTGACATACTGCAGTGAATACCAGAGGAATTGTGCCTTAAGTGGAGTCTGAAACGTGAGCCTGAGGGGGCTGCACTCCAGGGATTCATCCAAACTGTCTGTCACTTGTTTGCTCCTTAAATTCTTAAATTGACGATACCCCAATCTGTGAGGGAACTGTCACTAACAGTGCTTGTACTTAAAGCCCCCTGCAAAGGATCACAGCTCCTGTAGCAGCCTTGGGGAAGGGAGAGAGCAGGAAGGTCCAGGAGCCACACCTGGGGTTCTGCTGGAGGCAGGATCTGGGGCAGAGTCAGTTTGGAGGGTGGGGGGTTCTGTGGGTTCTGGGGCAGAGTCAGTTTGTGTGGGGGTTCCTGTGCAATCTGGGGTACAGTCAGTTTGTGTGGGGGTTCCTGTGCAATCTGGGGCAGGGTCAGTTTGTGGGGGGGTTTCTGTGGGTTCTGAGGCAGGGTCAGTTTGTGGGGGGGTTCCTGTGCAATCTGGGGTACAGTCAGTTTGTGGGGGGGTTCCTGTGGATGCTTTCCAGGAGGTACCAGGGCCCCAGAACTGCCCTGGATGGTCACTGGGTGCTGGGTGGGCAAAGGGGACACCAGGAAAGCCCAATCCTGTCTGTGCAGGGTGGGTGTGCCCCCCAGGGCCATGGGGCAGGGATGGAGGGAGCAGCAGGTGAGGAGTGCACAGGGCACCTCAGGAGTCAAAGGAAGAGGGAGAAAAACAGGGTCAGGCAATGTGTTTGCAAATCATGCTTGTGTTGCTTGTGGGGTCTGTTTAGACTAGTTTCTCTCCTACAAACTGTTTTTTTGCAAGGGATTTAATTGCTGGTTGGATGAATGGTTGTCACTGCATAGCAATCACTCTTTAAAGCATTGTTTGCATTTTTCTGCCTCAGTCTCTAGCCTTAATTCTTAAGTAATATGATTGACAAGCTAACATGTGTATATTGTGCTGATCTGTAACTGGAAATAGCTAATAATTAATGTCCAATAGCAATTATCACACTGGGTGTCTTTACTGCAGCTCTGGTTCATGTGGGCAGAGTAGAAATGGGATTGGGTCAGCAGTAATTTAGCCTGATTGGGAACGTGGGTTTTGGACTCTCTGCTGGACTGTATTCTGTCATCTTTTTCCAGGTGAGATCAGCCAGTTACAGAAAAACCTCTGTGAATTCAGATTGGGCAGTTTGGGGAAGGTGAAAAATGCTGTTAGGAATGAGTTCTAAGTTTGCAGGGAGGATGGGGAGAAAGGTTTACCCATTTATTACCCACTGGTTTAACCAGGGTCACATTGATTTGCTGAATTTTATCTCCTCAAGGACAAGGACACCTCACTTTCCCTTCTCCATTTGTTTTTCACATTTCTTCTGCTGCAAGGCTCTTTTCTGGATTTGAATAAGGTGGGAAAAAAGTGAACTTAGCTGTTGTTGCTGCTAGGGGAAGCAATGGCCAAGGTCAAACACTTTCACACTTTTTCTACCTGCAAAGTTTTAGTCACACTACAGTTTCAACTGGAGGCTTGTAAAGGTTATTTGGAAACAAGCTTATCAGTCTAGGAATGTAAGTCGTGAACTTCTTCAGCTCTTTATCTACTACGAGGATTTGAATGCAGAAGAAACAAAGGATCGTTAGGCCTTGAACTCTGGTGATGGTGTCTGTTCCTGCAAGAGAACAGCCCAGCAGGTCCAGGAGCTGCCCAGCAGGTCCAGGAACAGCCCAGCAGGTCCAGGAGCTGCCCAGCAGGTCCAGGAACAGCCCAGCAGGTCCAGGAGCTGCCCAACAGGTCCAGGAACAGCCCAGCAGGTCCAGGAGCTGCCCAGCAGGTCCAGGAACAGCCCAGCAGGTCCATGATCAGCCCCGCAGGTCCAGGAACAGCCCAGCAGGTCCAGGAACAGCCCAGCTCACATCAGCTAGTCCTGCTTTGTACATAAAGCTGAGCTGGGTCTGGTTTGACACTCAGGATTGGGTGCTGCTGAGGGGTGGGTGCTGCTGGCTGGACACTGGGCAAGCCAGGGAGTCCTGGAGCAAGGGAAAGAAGGAAAGAGCCTTTCCTGGTTTTCCTGCTAGCAAGGAACAGGCAGTGGTGAAACCATCCCCTGAAGCTCCTGCAGTGGGATTTCTGACACAGCTCCATAAGCCTCTCTGCACCTGATCATTTCCCCTGAGGTGAAGGAGCCCTCAGGCGTGCTGGCTGTGCTCAGCTCTGCTCTGCCCATCTGTGCTCCCAGCACAGACCAGCTCCCTGAGGAGCAGATGGGACTGGGACTGGCCCAAACCTCCCCAGTGAACAGCACTGTTGGCTGAGGTCAGTCACACCTGTGCTTGCAGACAGGGCAGACCCTTTTTCCAGCACAAAGCAGATGAGGGGACACTGGTGTCTTCATGGTTCAAGGAACAAGTCTGGTCCTCTAGCCCAGGTCCTGCCTGAACTCAGAAGCCTTGCTCCAATATGACTTAGGTTTGGTTGATGCAGAAACAACATCTGTAGCCTGGAGAGCACTCCATGGCCCTGGGACCACCCTGGGGCACTCAGGGAGGGAGTCCCGTGCTGTGCTGGGAGGGAATGGGCTGTGCTGGGCAGGATCAGGAGTGGGCTGTGCTGGGCAGGGATCAGGAGTGGGCTGTGCTGGGAGGGGATGGGCTGTGCTGGGCAGGATCAGGAGTGGGCTGTGCTGGGAGGGGATGGGCTGTGCTGGGCAGGATCAGGAGTGGGCTGTGCTGGGCAGGGATCAGGAGTGGGCTGTGCTGGGCACAGATGGGCTGTGCTGGGCAGGGATCAGGGATGGGCTGTGCTGGGCAGGGATCAGGGATGGGCTGTGCTGGGCACGGATGGGCTGTGCTGGGCAGGGATCAGGGATGGGCTGTGCTGGGCACGGATGGGCTGTGCTGGGCAGGGATCAGGGATGGGCTGTGCTGGGCAGGGATCAGGAGTGGGCTGTGCTGGGCAGGGATCAGGGATGGGCTGTGCTGGGCAGGGATGGGCTGTGCTGGGCAGGGATCAGGGATGGGCTGTGCTGGGCACGGATGGGCTGTGCTGGGCAGGGATCAGGGATGGGCTGTGCTGGGCACGGATGGGCTGTGCTGGGCAGGGATCAGGGATGGGCTGTGCTGGGCACGGATGGGCTGTGCTGGGCAGGGATCAGGGATGGGCTGTGCTGGACACGGATGGGCTGTGCTGGGCAGGGATCAGGGATGGGCTGTGCTGGGCACGGATGGGCTGTGCTGGGCAGGGATCAGGGATGGGCTGTGCTGGGCACGGATGGGCTGTGCTGGGAGGTGATGGGCTGTCCTGGGCAGGGATCAGGGATGGGCTGTGCTGTTGCCCTGCAATGCTGCTGGGCCTCATCCTGCTGCCCTGAGAGCCCCCAGGGCAGAGGGCACAGCAAGGAGCCTGGCAGGGACTTTCTCTCAAACTGAGGACATCCAAACAGGGCCCTTATTTATTAAAGTGATTAAGTCATCTGTTCATTTTCACTGACTGGGGTTTTGGCCTGTGAATACACAAGCTGGAACTGCCTGTTCTTCGCTTGTTTTTCCATGTCTTGGACATTCTCACTCCAGTCATGTTTTGTTCCATCTCATCCATTTCCCTGTAAGACACAGTGTCTGCTCAGGCTTAATAAATAAATTAATCTCCAAGGCAGCACACTTGGGCTCTCTGTCTTACCCTTAATAGGTGTTGAACTGTATGAAATAATGCCTAAGTTTTTTAAGAATCATAGCAACTATCCCTACTTTACATGTTGTTATTTTTTTAAATGGACTCCTTTTCTAATTTTATTCTTTATTAAGTAAACAGTCTTTAATAGTGTTTATCACAAAGGCACATTTAAATCTGTTCTGCTCCACTCTGGTTTCTCAGAACAGGCTTTTCACTTCTCCATAGAAAACAGGAATGGACAAAATGTGAAGCATGTGTGAGTGAAATGATGTTAAAATAGTATCTTGCACCCTTTCTCCTGGTGGATTTGGAAGGTGCCTGTTCCGTGCTTGTTAATGTGGGGCTGGTATATCTGCCAGCTCAGCTGCCTCTGTTTAGATTGTGAAGATCTTTTCCTACTGTATTTTTAAATACAGAACTAAAACCATGCTGAGCTTTTCTTCTGCCCTGACAGGAGCTTTTATGTGTGAGCAGTGGCTGCCTCTCATTTGCTGTCCTGTGCTTGAGTCCTGAGCAAAGCTGGGTGTGTTTTGGGAACAGCCAGCCTGGCATTGCCTCTGGTTACCAGGAGCTTCTGAAGGAACAACTCATTCTGGGATTCATTCTTTGCCTGTCCTCACTTTGCATAAAGCAGAGAAATATCTGTCCCTTTTGGGAGGGAGAGGGACAGTGGGGAACAAACAGTGCCTCCAGTAAGGGCCCCCTGACTCTTTGTCAGTGACAGCTCAGCTGTGAGTGCTAGTGTTCCCCATAGCCACAGCTGGGCACAGGTGCTGGTGCTGCCCCACAGCCACAGCTGGGCACAGGTGCTGGAGCTGCCCCACAGCCATGGGCTGGGCACAGGTGCTGGTGTTCCCCCCACAGCCACAGCTGGGCACAGGTGCTGGTGCTGCCCCACAGCCACAGCTGGGCACAGGTGCTGGTGTTCCCCCCAGCCACAGCCATGGCTGGGCAGAGGTGCTGGTGCTGCCCCATGCAGTGCCCTCAGCTCAGCTATCAATGCTGGTGTTCCCCCCAGCCACAGCTGGGCAGAGGTGCTGGTGCTGCCCCATGCAGTGCCCTCTGCTCAGCTATCAATGCTGGTGTTCCCCCAGCCACAGCTGGGCAGAGGTGCTGGTGCTGCCCCACGCAGTGCCCTCAGCTCAGCTATCAATGCTGGTGTTCCCCCCAGCCATGGGCTGGGCACAGGTGCTGGTGCTGCCCCATGCAGTGCCCTCAGCTCAGCTATCAATGCTGGTGTTCCCCCCCTCCACAGCCATGACTGGGCAGAGGTGCTGCTGCTCTCTGTGCAATGCAATGTGATTTAATGCTTTTAATGGATTCAGACCATACTTTTATGGAGCTTTCTGCCAAGAGAAAAAAGAACCACAATTGTGCTTTATGAAAGTGAGGTGAATGATCAGATTTGGGCCAGCTCAGCTGATCTTATTAAACAGACACCACCTGTGTAGGAGCAGAGGGGCTGCAAACTGATGCTCTAATTTGTTGGAGACTGTGCAATTAATTGGAACATGGTGGGAAAGAATTATTTGTGTGGTGGTTATAAAAGCAAAGTCCTGCAGGACTGAGATGAGTTAGACTGGACCTTCTGCCTTTCCATATCAGCTTCCTGTGGGTACAGAACATCACGTAACAACTGCAGATTGTCAGCTGAAGATTTGATTTCCTTGCTGTGTTCAACCCGTGTGTGTGGTGAGAGAGGAGAATTGAGACACACTTTTTTATTAGTTTTTTCCAACAAGCTAGTTTGGTTCAAAATACAAATAGTGTATATAATGCAAAATATATTGGCACTTAAACTCCCTCCAGGTGCAGTAATTCAAGATGTCTATTAAGTCAGGTATGGAATGTTGCTAAAACACACTGTTCTTTCTGAAATCATAAGCCTGGATGAAATTAGCTGGGTAATTAAGATTCAGAATTTGACTGTGCAAAGGGCAAAGAGATGTTTCTAATGATATGATATGATATGATATTAATATTACATATTCCCTCAAAGTAGGACTCTGAAATTTTAAAGCAGACTTCCTTTTCTGTAATACAATGTACTTCTAGTAAATCTCCTGTGTTTCAAAGAGCAGCTTTCCAAGCTTCGTGTCCCAGGAGCTTGCTCTTTATGTGCTTTTTCCTCTATTGGAAGCATCTCAGTTTTTGCAGCTTTAGTTTTGGATGGGCCAGTTACAGTGAGGGAGTTTATTCCAAGAATACCAGTGTGGTTTTTATCACTGTGATTGGGCTGCTCTGTTAATGGTTTACTTCAAACAAGGAGATCTTTGCTGTGGCATTTGCTGCCCAGTCATAACTATCTGGAGTATTTCAAGTATTCCCAGGTTTTCACTCACAGGGTAAGAGCATCTGCAGCTGGCTGGCCTTTCTTGTGTCTCTTGCTTCTGCCTTGGGTATTTCTCTGGGAATTCTCAGGAGCCTTGGGAATGGCTTTCCAAGCCCTCCATGCCTGGCTGGCTGTACCTGGACCCCCAGCAGGCTGCTGGCACTGCCCCTGTGCCCCAGGCACAGCCCCTCACACCCACGAGGAGGAGGAGGCTGCACCCAGGGGTTCCAGAGCCACCCCCAGCCCTCGGGGCAGCACCAAGTCAGTTCAAACTGGTGCCAAGGGGTTTGCTGGTGGTTACCAGTGGGGCAGGTCAGCAGGGGCCTCATAGGGCCTGTCCCCAGGTGTGGCCCTGGGCTGGGGACGCAGCCACTGTGGGTACAGCTGGGGCTGGCTGAGGGGCCCTTACGGAGCAGCTGAATCCTGCCCTCGGGCAGGGCTGGCACTGGGGACACTGGGCATGGCTCTAACACCACCCAGAGGGGACTGGGGCACTGGGGACACTGGGCATGGCTCAAACACCACCCAGAGGGGACTGGGGCACTGGGGACACTGGGCATGGCTCTAACACCACCCAGAGGGGACTGGGGCATTGGGGACACTGGGCACTGCTCAAACACCACCCAGCAGGAACTGGGGCACTGGGGACACTGGGCACTGCTCAAACACCACCCAGCAGGGACTGGGGCACTGGGGACACTGGGCACTGCTCAAACACCACCCAGAGGGGACTGGGGCACTGGGGACACTGGGCACTGCTCAAACACCACCCAGCAGGGACTGGGGCACTGGTGGTGTGTCACTGCTCAGGGTTTCTGCCTTGTCTTCTCCCAGACCCTGAGTATTCCCAGCTCTCATGATGTTTTCTTGCTGAGCAAATGGTTTTGGTGCATTTCAGCAATGCAAAGAAATGGCTGTTCAGGCTCAGCTTCCCTGTGCCCTGAGGTGCTGCAGGGAATGTCACCATGGGAAGGAATCAGGTTAAACATCAACAGCAAAGTAAAGAGGATCAGGGGACAAGAGGAAGGGTCGTGTGCTTGTTTCATTAAGGCCTTTGCATGGCTTTGTGGTCCGCAAAAATTCCATTTAATTAGGGTTTTGCTCTTCAGATCATTAATTCTTGTAAGTAATTTATTTCTACCCCACTAAGAAAATGAAGATATGAAACTCTCCCACTGTTTATGGTGGCCGATGGCTGATTTGCACTTTGCTGTTTCCCTCCATGGCCTGAGGTCAGTGTGGAAGCTGCTGGAGGACTCCCCTCACATCCCAGCTGGACAAGGGGAACCACAATTTTTATTGTATTCTGATTTAAACTTAAATTTGTCTAAACTTGGCATGCACAGATTGAGCTGAAAAATGAATTCTAAATCAGCAAACTCACTTAGGAGCTTTCACAGAGGAGCTGGGGCAGACTTGGCTGCAGGGATTGTTGAGGATCACCCCGTGCACACCCACAGAGCTGTGGGCTGTGCCAGCCTCGGGCTGGACTGTCCCACCAAATTCCTTTCCCCTGAGCTTTACTGTGTGGCTGTTACCAAGTCACAGGAGTCCAGAAGGCACAGGAACAGCAGCACCCAGGAAAATCCACAGAAATATCTGGATGGAAAACCTTGTTTGGTAAAAATTAACATTCTCTCCCCTCAGCCTGTGAGAGTTGACCTCGTGCAAATATTTCTGATTTTTACATCTCTGAGCTTAAAACAGTAGCTTTTTACAAAGACTCCACACAACTCCCCATGAGCTGACTAAATCATGTATTTTGGTTATTTCGTTACTTGAAGAATTGATTAATTATGATACAGAGCAAGTAGGTATTGAGATGAGTAAAGTGGCTTGTAACATGTTCTTCTCTTCTATCACAGGGGAAAAACATGTTCTCGGTTTCCTTTTAGTGTCTGGCTTTTATCACTGAGAACCAGGGATCCTAAACTGCATCCCAGCATTCCCCAGGAATGTTATCCCTGGCTCCACTGCTCAGGAGGTGCTGAAGTGGCCTGAGCAGTGCCAGCTGAATTCACAACCCTGCAGCAGAGGATGCCAGTGATTTGGTGCCTCTTTCCTTCTTTGTCTAATTTCTTAAGAGGGAAAGAACATGCAGAGACAAGAACAGGAAGCACTGACAGTCTCACAGCAAACTGCTGCTTGCAGTTCTCTTTTTGGGGTTTCCAAGCAATGAAACAAAAGGTTAATGTTTTTCTCTTGCTTTCAGACTGCATTTGAAAACATTTTCAGCCTCTTTATTTGTCTTTCATCTCCTGAGAAACTGAATAAAACTGAGTGAAACAAAAGCACTTTGACACCATGGATGGATCCAGACATGTATTTAACAGCACAGAGCTGGAGGGAAAGAAGCCAGGCAACATTTTCTGAGAAAGAAACGTTCTCACTGTATGCCTGGGTACCTTAATCCACTCCTTCCTTCTTCCTTTCTACCTCAGAGGAGCATAATTCAACATTAAAACCCCCTCCATTCAAAATACATAGAACAGCCTGTAAAAGGGAAATCCAAACACAGCCAGACCATGTACAGACATGAGCAGTGCTGTGACAGGAACCACAATCCAGACTCCTCCTCATCACTCAGGCCACAGGGCACTGTCACCTGTGCTGTGGACCCACTGAGGAGCTCAGTCCTTCCAGCTGCCTGTCCCAGCTGCCTGTCCCAGCTCCCTGCACAGAGCAGGCTGGCTCAGTCCTTCCAGCTGCCTGTCCCAGCTGCCTGTCCCAGCTGCCTGTCCCAGCTGCCTGTCCCAGCTGCCTGTCCCAGCTCCCTGCACAGAGCAGGCTGGCTCAGCCCTTCCAGCTGCCTGTCCCAGCTGCCTGTCCCAGCCCCTGCAGCAGAGCAGCCTGGCAGCAGCACGGACAGTTCTGCTCAGCCCGATGGGTCACGAACACATTGGCAGTTGTGTCCTGGCGACTCAGGGCACCTCGTATTTTGTTTCCATGGCCATCATGTGGCTGCTCTGTAGCCCTCCAGTTCCAGGGACTTGTAAGGCCTTTGCAAAGCCCCTGGAACTCGGATGGGTCTGTCCTCATCCTCTGAGAGGCTCTCACTGCTCCAGCTCTTCCCAACTAGGGCAAGTATGAGGACAGAGCCTGCCCAGCCGCCTGCCCCGTGCTGTGCTGAGCTGCTGCAGGACTCATCTCACAAGCCTCTCGTGCTAAGCTTTGGCAGAGTAACTTGAAAAGCATTGGAACTCTTTATCAACATTTATAAACTGGTTTATCCTCCATGCTGGGCAAGGTTTCTGCTTTTTTTGGGTCCAGCACTGCCTCTCTGGATTAAAGCGATTTGCAAGGTCTTGATCACCTTCAGTTGGATTTAAGGGATGAAATCAGTCCATGAATAATTTTGAAAACAACTAAAAAGCAATAAAAATTTTGTCTGTGGGGACTTATATCTCAGATAAAATGAATCCTCTCAGCCAGACTGGCTGCACAGACAGAGTGCACTGGCCATGCTCCTGCATCAGAGTTCTTTCCAAAGCAGGGCTTGTTCTATCCCCTCCTTTTCCCCCTTTCCTTTTGAAACCAGATTTCTTTATTTTGGGGAATCTGTTTTTGGCTCAGTGTCTCTGCCCTCCCTTCTCTCTCTTTCAGTCTAGTTAGAAGTGCTGTACGAGTTCCCAGACTCTCACTCTGCTCCTGACCTGTTGCTGTTCCAGCTGCAGGGCTTTTCTCTCCTGCCATGTCCTGCTTTACACCCCCCTCTCCTCTTGTCTCCCTGATGACTGCACCTGTCAGGTCTGGAATTTCAACTCTGTTCTACAGGGTAGGTCAGGAAATAAGTCACAGTGAGGTGAAGGATGAAGAAAGGACTTAGATAATATGATAGAAATTATTTCCAACTGAGAAGAACACTTCAGGGACTGATAGAAAATAAGAGCTTGACTGGAAAGGAGACAACTTGAGAAAGTGAGCCCAGAGAAACCATAGAGCTGAATTTTGGCACACCTAACAGCAGAATAAATTCCACTCATTAAAATGTATTTGAGCTAATTAGTGGGATCAGAGTTGAATTAGGAACAGTTTCAATAGCTTGGAGAAGAAAGATAATAAGAGCAGTGCCAATTTTCCCAAATGTTTGGGAAGGCAACGTGCTCACACACACACACACACACACACACACACACACACACACACACGGGTGCTGAGGTGTGTGGACAGTGCCCTGAGCACAGCCCAGCAGGGCAGGGCGTGGGGAACACGAGAGTGGCCTCAGGTCGGGAAATTCTGCCCAAGAGCTGCTTATTCAGGGCCAATTAGGCTCGTTGTTGCAGTCGGTAATGAGGGTGCCCCAGCCCTGCCCAGCACCTCCACACCCAGTGATGCAGTTCCCACTGCAGGACTGAGCCAGGCCAGGCTGCAGCAGGGGGAGCACCAATGGGAAACTGGAATTGCAGGGGGAAAGGCACATCCAGAGCTCCAGCTCATTAGAGCAAAACAGGCACACGCTCCCTGCCTCACTCCAGACTCCCTCACTGTCTGTTCTGTTGCTATGGCATTCATAAAATTCCAGCGTGTCAGCGTAGCAAGGGGCAAATCTGGTACATAACAACAGGTTAATCAGTTTTTTGAAACTAAACAAGGTTCAGCATTTATAAATCAGTACAATTACAGAATCACAGAATCATTTAGGTTGGAAAAGAGCTCTAAGATCATTGAGTCCAACCTTTGACCCATCTCCACCTTGACACCCAGAGCTGAGGGAAACCACCCAGTCCAGCCAAGCCATTCCCTGGGGCTCAGGTCTCTCACCTGAGAGAGTCAGCTTTGGAAATCTCAGCCTCTGTTTGCAACAGCTGCCCCATCTATAGAGCTAGCAAGGCCTGGGGAGCCCCTGGTGTGTCCACAGTCATCAGTGGGTACCTGGAAGCTCCCTGGAAGGGCAGGGCAGGCTGGCAAAGTCCAGTGGCACTGCAAGGCTGGGCAGTGACAGCCTGAAAGCAGGTGACTCACCTGCTCCCACTGCAGAGAGACAGCACAGTGTCACACCCAGAAATTATCATCTATCATTAAGGAAACTAATAGAAAACACTGGAATTCTTTTTTTTTTTTTAATTTCTGTATGAGCAGAATGGTCATTCCTTAAAAACAAAAACCAGACTAAAAGTCCCAGCAGAAACCAGTCTTAGGGAATAAGCTCTTTGGAGACCTACCCACAATAAAATCTCTCTTCCCCCTGTCACTGCTCAGGCATTTCTGTGCACACACAGCCAAAGGGAGAACAAAGAGAGCAGAGCCAGCAATCAGCACCCTTGAGCTGCACACACTGTCCTTGAAGGCTCCCAGCCTTGCCTGAGTCTCTAATGGCAACCACCAAAACTCTTCAGCTATGGCAAGCAGTGCCTCCATCCCTTTGTTGGGAGATGTTTGAAATCCTGGAAACTCTATAAATAACAACTTCTGAACTATAGTCATCAGATAAAAGAGTTTATCTCTACATTTTCAGGGACTTTCCCTTAATTGTTCTCCTACAGAAATGGTGGTCTTTGAGTTATTGAGAGGAAATTCACTGTCAGAATTTCAAACCTGTAAATGGAATCATAGAACTGGAAAAGCAATGAATATAACTAAGCTGGAGAGGAAAGGACAGGCTTTTCAGTTTCACAATTCTCCTTCAATATTCATTGTACATTCACTGAGAAAAATGAGAAGTGGGTTACAAATTCTTTCTTTACCTTTTCCTTTTCATCCCAGTTTAACAATGAAACAGGATCTTGTTTCAGCTTCGATGCTCCATGAGCACTAGCAGGTTCTTTAATCCTGCAGTGCAATGTGATGTGGTTTTCCCCTAAAAGCTTTTAGTTAATGCTGAAAAGCTTTCCACTATTGCTGATTATTTTAGCAACAGCAAAAACAATTCAGAGGAAAATAGAAATAATTACAGAACCTGTCTCCTGCCATCTTGGATTGATTTACAGTGAATTTGGCTGGGCAGTGTTCAGAGTAAAGTCTCTCACAGTTGTACAGACAAGGAAGGGGCAGAAGGTCGGGAGGCTGGACCCTCCCGTGTGCTGTGCTGGAGCACTCTGGGCTTGCCTGTGTTGCTGGAGCAACCGTGTCCTGCCTGGGAACCTCCTGCTGCCCACACTGGCAGGAGGCTCCACACCCTGTTTGGTGTCCCTGGCAAAGCAGTGAAACCACAGCCAGAAGGGTTTCAGCACAGCCTGGCTCTGGCACAGACATCTCATCTTCCCTTCCCTTGTGGTGACCCCATCCCTCCTGTGCCTGTGCAGGGGCTTGTGGGACAGTAAGAGCTTTATTCCTCCTGCCTGCTGATTCTGGGGCAGAGACTTGCTCCAGTCTGAGCGTGGCTGGCTGCTCTTCAGCTGCCCAAAGCCAGGCAAAGAGAAGAGCTTCAAAAGAATGTCATTTGTATAATTATTTCCTAACTGCCAGTGAATGCAGATGGGACATGCAGTGATTCCATCGGGGATTAACCAGCAGCTGGTGCTTCCCCTGGAGCCATTTTCCCCCTGCCCTCTCTCACAGGGGGGCAGATGCTGATGGCAATGCCCCCGGGGAGGCAGAAGGCAGGGGGGGATCCTGGAGGCAGGGGGGGATCCTGGGCCCCAACCTGAAGCTGTAGGGGCAGGGCCAGTCTGGGGCCTGGCATGGGAAATGTTCCCAAGGGATGCAGAATTGCAGGGGAACTCTCTCTGCTGCAGCTCCCACTGCACAGGTTCTGCCCCACCTCCTCACCCCCAAAACTGGCTGAGGGACAGAGAGCACTGGCCAAAGGGTGGGTTAGGAAGCACTGGCACAGCAAACAGTTTATGTACAGACACTGAATTACAGGTGTATCCCAACATCTGCAGGTGTTTGCAGCACTGAGGAGCTCCAGCCCAGCACACACCAGAGACAGCCCAGAGCTAGAGGGGAGATCTGAAATGGTTCTGACAAGGCATACAAAGTGTCCATGGATTTGTCTTCCCCTCTCTTGTTTGCCAGAAAGCACAGTCCTGATCCCAGTCTTGACACATCCTGTAAGTTACTGCATGAGCACTTAAATTCTTACATTGAGTTCTTACACACTGAACCCTGTAACCATTTCCAAGTTTAATCTGACTATCACTTGTGGGCTTGTTACCAGGTCAGCTCAGGTTTGGGCACTGCTACACAGGTGCCTCAATGATTTTACACTGTGAATAACTGTTGATAACTGTGTTTGCATTTCTTTCTTTTCTTCAATTATCGAGTTGATTTTCCTTTCCTTATAGTGGCAATGTTATTGTAAGGTTTTATATCTCTTTTACTGTGTATGAAATGGAACACTGATGTGGAACCAAAATTACTCTTGTAATTGCAGCACTGTGAATAACTATGTGCAAGAGAATGATCTTGTAAAAGCTGATTACCTCGGTGATTAATAATTAGGATTTATCACTTAAGTAATATGCAGCAGCTATGCCTAATTCCTTGGCAAGTTCATGAGGACAGTTGAGAGATAATTTAGAAACAATCCAGTGTGAAATCCCAACTGACAACTGAACCAGCATCTTGGGGTCTGCCTGTGGCTTCTCCCTGTGCTTTGCCTGTTTGAAGCTGGAGTGGCAATTTGGAGTTTTCTCTCATCTGTGGGACATACAAATTTCCCCTTTTTAATTTCTTTGTGCTTTGCTTAATTTGATTCTTAGTATGATTTTTGTTTTCCCTGGGTCATCTGGCAGAAGAATAAATATATCAGAGGTTTATGTACAGGGGGTGGGCTGTTCCTTATGTTTTCTCCTGTATTATTTTCTGATTGTTTATTACCTACTAAACAGGATTAGTGTAAATACTCTTTTTTATCTCTTTAAAAAGATCACAGAACACTTCTAATCTATTCTTTTCTGATTTGGCAATATATGAACCCTTGCAAGTCTGGAGGGAACAGTTACAAATCTAATGTTTTTCTGGCCCTTCTCCTACAAGTTTATCCAGGAGCTTAAGTGGGTGCCCATCCATAAATAAACAAGTAATTTTGTTGAGCATTCTCCAGAACTCTCTCCTCCACTCCCCAGGAGTTCTCCAGCCCTCCACCTGCCAGGCACCTGCCATACAACATCACTGCTGAGTCCAGGCTCCGATCAAAGCTTTGGGGATTGCTCTTTCAGTTCAAGTCTCAGCAGAAATCAAGTTTGCATCTTGCAAGGATGAAAGCCAAGTGCCCTCTGAGCCAGGTGTGAGATGATCTGCTCAGCCTAACAAAGGTTCTCTGTCCCCCCTGCAGAGCCCTTTCCTGAGGTCACCCAGAGGGAAATGCCAGGAATGTTCCCCCCAGCTGCAGTGACAGAGCTCTGAGTGAGGAGCAGGACCAACAGAGCAGGTGAGTGCTGCTCTCCTCCCTCTGGGGCAGCCCCACAGGGCAGGCAGAGCCCCAGGGCCTGGGCCACAGCACCTCCCAATAATCCAGGGATTTCTGTGCTGCCAGTCCAGAGGGCATGTGTTAATTACACAGGAACAGAATCCCACCCAGATTTTGTCTTTTGTGCATTTGAGGGAAGCCTCAGCTTTGTGATTTAATACTAGGGAAGTATTTTAAATTTTATTTTACATTCATGTCTAATGTGGCACTTAATACTGGTGCTAAATAATTATTAATGTTGAATGCTCCACATGCTGTGACTAGATGGTTTCTAAAACATAGAGATCATTATTTTCTTCCCGTGGCAGCAGAGCAGGTTTTAACTGCACAGGAGCAGGCAGTGAGGGAAGGGCACGTTGTAATTATTGACTGGAACAGGACAGGAAAACGTCCGTGTCACTCGTGTCAGGGGCTCTGCTGAGGCTGCCCCGTGGGGAGCACAGGGCCCTTGGCTGGGCTGCCAGGGCACATGCCCTGTGTTGGGTGAAGGCAGGGCTGTGCCCTCCCCGTGCAGCCACCAGCGCAGAAAGGTGGGCTTGCCTTTGGTTTGCTTTTTAATACCTACTCTGTTCTCCTTTGATGTAAGGTTAAGTTGTAAGATGTATGAAGTCACAGTTAGGTTTCACCATTTTTACAGATACACCTTTTGGGGTGATGTCATTTGTCAGAATTCCGAGCAGATTCATGGTTTATGTCCTATTTTTTAACGCAAAGCTGCTTTCCCAGCTTTCTCCCAGCGCTTTAGCACAGCAAGGCAGCCCCAGCCGGGCAGGTGCAACGTGTTCTCTAATGAATGAACAGGTGTGGGGCAGGGGGGCCCTGCCAGGCTCTGCCCGGGCTGGCACCGCCGAGGTGGGACACGGAGGTGGCATCACTCAACACCTGAGGTGGGACACGGGGGTGGCATCACTGAAGAGCCGAGGTCCAGGGGGTGGCATTGCTGGACGCGACTGCCGCGATGGCCACGTGTCGAGGGTGAATTCAACCCTTTTTCCCCCGCGTGGGTACTCGTGGATGCCGCAGCGGGAAGCCCGGGCGCTGTCGCTGCCGGGACTGGCACTGGCACTGGCACTGGCACTGGCTGGGGCACACCGCCCGCCCTGCTCTGCCCTGCCCGCGGCTCTGCCTTCCCC
The DNA here is from genome assembly GCF_047495875.1 of Pithys albifrons albifrons. NCBI lineage: Eukaryota > Metazoa > Chordata > Aves > Passeriformes > Thamnophilidae > Pithys > Pithys albifrons. Next base: position 26,166,294 of record NC_092468.1, on the reverse strand, counting down.
GGGGCACCTCTGCTGTCCCTCCCCCCGGGAGCCCCTGCTCAGCCCGCACACCCCGGGGCACCCCTGCTGTCCCTCCCTCCCTCCCTCCCCGCGGGCAGGGCCGGGCTGGCGCGGGGGCTGTGCCGGCGGAAGCGCCGCTCCGCCCGCCCCGGCCGAGCGCAGGTGGGGCGGGATTGGGAGCGGGATTGGGAGCGGAGCGGCTCCCCGCCCTCCCCCGGCCCGGCCCGGCCCGGCCCGCGCTGGCCCCGCGCCCGCAGAGCGTTCCCGCAGCCCCGGCCCGAGCGGCGCGGGGCGGGTGGGCGGCGATGGACGCGCCGCACTGGAGGAGGCGGGCGACCCCCCGGCCGCGGCCGCTGGGCTGGAGCAAGCCCCGGCCGCAGTCGTACCAGAGCCCCAGCGGGCTGCTCGTCACCGACTTCCCCGTGGAGGACAGGTGCGCCCTCGGCGTGAGCCGGCCCGCCATGGCAGCGCTGCCCAACGGGACGGCGCGGCCGCCCCCGGACCTGGCCCCGGACCTGGTCCCGCACAGCCCCGTCGGCTCCACCGCCCGCGGCACCGTCCCCGCAGCGGGCAGCGGGCAGGGCCGGGGGGCACTGTCGCCCAGGGCTGGGGGGCCAGCCCCGCACCGGGACCGCGCCGTGATCGCGGCCAGCGCTCAGCCCGCAGCGTGCGGCCGGGCCGGCGAGCCCCCGGGGGGACGGGGCACATCCCCGGCGGGACCGGGGACATCCCCGGGGGGACTGGGGGCATCTCCCGGCATCGGCCGGGCCTCCGAGCCCCCGGGGGGACCGGGCACAGCCCCCGGGGTCATCCGGGCTGCTGCGAGCTCGGGGAGACCGGGGGCATCCCCCAGGACCAGCCGGGCTGCTGAGAACCCGGGGGGACCGGGCACATCCCCCGGCATCGGCCGGGCCGCCCAGCCCCCGGGGGGACCGGGCACATCCCCGGGGGGGCCGCGGACACCCCCCGGGACCGGCCGGGCCGCCGAGCACCCGCAAGGGTCGCCCGGGACCGGCCGGGTTGCTGAGAGCCCGCTGGTACCGCAGACATCCCCCGAGGCCGCCGAGCCCCCGCAGGGATCCCCCGGGGGTGCCCCCGCCGAGCCCCCCGCCCTGCTGAGCACGCACAGCCCCGCGGCGCTCCGGCTGGGCTCGCAGCAGCTGATCCCGCTCGGCCTGGCCGAGGGGCCCCGGGGCTCAGGCGCGGCCCGCGAGCGGCCGCTGAAGGCGCGGAGCCTGGTGGAGCCCCCCCGGCCGCCCCCGGGCAGCGACCCCGAGCCCGAGCCCGACCCCTCGGGCAGCCCCGGCGCGCTGCGCAGGGGGCTCCGCTCCACGTCCTATCGCCGAGCCGTGGGCAGCGCCCCCGACACCGACGGCGCCAACGGCTGCAAGAAGAAGAACAGAATGTCCCAGCCCATCCTGAGAGCCGTGGCCGAGGATAAGGAGAAGTTCTCGAGCCTGGGCAGGATAAAGGTGAGGTGATGGTGTGGCTCCGCGGGAGCGTCATCTGCTGACTCCACGTTTTCCACAAATTGGAGGAGTTTTTCAGTTTGCTTTTTGCTAACACAAAACTTCTCGCAGTTATTGCGAGTCGGGCAGTGCTGTTTTCTCAGTGAGGTGTTGCAGGGACACGAGTGTGTTGAAATGTGGGCAGCTCAGCACTGCTCCTGCAGCCTCCTGCTCGGGTGTCCTCCTGGGGCTGCTCTCACAGCCCAACTCATGGCTTAAAACGCCTTTCCTAGAAAGGAGTAAACAGGAAAAAAGAGACATTGTCTTAATAAACTCTGCCTGCCAGAGACAGAAAAACAAACTTCCTCCTGCGCTCCTCTATCTGAGACATCACTTTTAAATTATTTTACAAATCACTGTGTGGTTCTTAAATCAATAGGGACCACTTCAGTTATCTTAATTCTAATGCTTGCACACAAAAGCAGAACGCCTGTTTTTAAATCTTGGTTGTCTCCCTTGGGAGTAGTAGAGATCTGAATTGCATGTTAATGCTTTAGAATTAAGTTATAAAGACTTACTGAAAATACTCTTGAACATAAAGTATAATATTGTATTTCCTTATTTTTAAGTATAATTTGTTACTTTATGAATTATATTCATAGATATCTGTGGAATTGTGTAATAAAGTACACCAGGCTGAGGGCTGATGCTGTATCTGTTAAAATAATTATCAACTTCATGACAGTTTCCAGCCAAATTCAAAATTATGGTAATAGAAGCTTTTGTGAAAATGCTACAAGTGATGAAATAGGAATTGGTGAAATTGTGAACAGCTGCAGAGTAGGGGGTGATGTGAGTTGGTAGCAGACTTGAGCAGTAAGTTATGTTTAGAATAGGAGGATGTGACATTGTCCCTTCCTAACACGCAGAGCTCTCTGCTAGTCGTGTTTTATTAAACAGACTCTCAGCACAGAGGACTTGTTGCAGCAGAGCAGCTGTTTCATCTCAGAGGTTTGTTTTGCTCTCGGGAGGTTCATCTGCAAAGCTCTTGGAGCGGGTGTTGTTGCAGAGTGTGGAGGGGCAGCCACTCCCTGGGCCTCGTGGGCTCCCAGGACAGCCCCGGGACAGGGGGATGAGCTGCAGGTTCACTGAGCCCTCTGCAGCCACTGGGTTGTGCTTCTGAAACTCAGGGAAAATGAAACGTGGGGAAAATGCAATGAGCAATGCATGAGAAAAAGGAAACTGGAACAGCTTTTCACTTTCTGTAGTGAAACTGTTGTTTTTGTTGAACTTCTGTCTAACAGCCAAAGTTTATGGGTTAGAACCTGTTGATTTTGTGCCTAAGTGTTCAATAACACACGTTCTTGTTGCTGTGGTTATTTTGCATTCTCTTTCTAACACAGATCTATCTCTTTTCTATTAAATCTGCCAGAAGATGCTGAAGGGACAAGGGACATTCGATGGGGAAGGTAAGCCCTGCCCTGCACAGACCTGCTGATAACTCAGTCCTGAGGGAAATGAACTTTCAGGGTCGGTTTCCACGTTTCCTTAGTACAAAGTCAAAGAATAAGTACCCTGCTTTTCAGTAGAATATACTGAAATATGGAACCATAATGTTGGCACTGGACACACTTCAGGGATACTTTATAAAACAGCAGGCTAAAAATGGGGGTTAGTGTGAGGGGCTTCTTTTCCACTTAAGCTCGTGTCCCTCCCGAAAGATGAGCCCTTGGGTGTGTCTCAGCCCTGACAGTCCTGTGTGGTTCCAGGGGAGGGGCTCCTGCAGTGGCACTGCCTCCCTGCTGTGCCCTGGGGCTCTGCCCAGGTGCAGGTGCTGTGGGGCATTAACAGGTTTGGGGCAGCACACACACCCCTGAGCCCTTACTCTGAGCTGCTGGGTCACAGCTGTTCCTCTTCTCCTCAGAGGCCAAGTGCTGGGATGAATCCTTTGACTCTGTCATCATTTTTCTTTTGTGCTACCTTGTCTTCAAGTTTAAGTGCCAGAAAAACACCATTATCATCATTTTTGTGTCACTTCTTAATTCTGAGCTTTGCCAAGTTTGCTGCTTTTCCCAATATTTCAACAAGAGAAAAATCTTTCCTGGCTATGAGTCTGTGGAAGTTTTATTGTAATAACTGCTACTCACTTGGCTTTTCTCTGCTTAATGCCTCCTTGAGGTCATCTCAGCTGCTGTGTTACCTGCCTCTTGTGTCCATATTCAAGCCTTCCTACTTTGTTCTGGTTGCATCATCCCCTTTCCTGCTCATATTTGTATCCCTCCTCCACTATCTCCTGGTGACGTTTTCTGGATTCTCTTGCAGTGGTTCCTTTCTGTCTTGGACTGGTCCCAGCTAAGGACTGTCTCTGCAGTGCCTCTCACAGCTCAGTTGCTCTGCTCCTTTTCCTCTCCTGTGCAAACTGTACCCCGTTCCCAGGGAGTGATGCAGATGCCTGACCTTGTCTAACCCTGGGCAGGGCTGTGGGGGCTGAGCAGGTGGGACAGATCCCCCAGCCAGGTGTGGGGCTGTGTGAGGAGCAGCCACACCTTCTGCTCTGCCCCTTCTCTTTTAGGGGAAGGTTGGATATTACCCAAAGTCTGGCCCATCTAAAAGTTCCTTTCAGAGCCCACTTGCTGAATGGCTTCATCCACCTGTGGGTTACTGTGGTGCTGAATTCCTCTGTCCTCTCTGTCTGCTGCTGCAAAGGGTGGGAGGTGGAGAGGGTGTGCTCCACACCTGTGGTTCTTGGCCACTGAAAGTACAGGATTGATGATGGCACAACGCAAACATATGATGAGTGTATTTTGGTTTAAGGTTCACAGGCCTCGTGCTTACTCAGGAAAGCTCTGGGTTTTCTGTTTGGAACAGTTCTGGCCTTAATTCTGGAACTAGGATAATTTCCTTGTCTTGCTGAAATGTGAAGGCAATATTTACAGCTGACAGCAGGAAGGTGGTCGTGGGCCTTGTGATGGTCCTGCAGATGAAGATAGTGGGGCCTCCAGGTCAGAGACTGATCCACTGACACATGGTCCTGTTTTTAATTGCTGGCTAATTATGAAATAGGGTACAGCAAACCAAGGAAGAAAAAATTGTTTTCTGTTTTTTCTTGACAAAGGCCACATCTGTTCTTTAATTCTGTCTGTGAGGATCCCTGGGAGTGGCACAGTGCCCCATTGTCACTGTCCTGCACCATTGTCCAGCCCCACTCAGATGCTGTCTTTGTCTCGTGCAGGGCTGAGGGCACAGACACACTTTGCTTTCTGTCTTTGTTTAAATGTTACTTGAAATTCTTAAGAGAGCAGCTAAACCAACTTTGTAGCACTGCCTGACACACTGTGGTTGTTTTGCAGAAAATGCTGTGTTGTATCAGAACTATAAGGAGAAAGCTCTGGACATAGATTCTGATGAGGAGTGTGAGCCCCGAGAGCAGAAGTGGGATGAGAAGGTGGTTTTTCAGCACAAGCCCCTGAGGTCGACGTGGAGCCAGCTCTCTGTGGTGAGTGTGGGCTGGGCATGGCCACAGGCAGGACCTCACAGGGGCTGAAGCAAAGTTCTTACTTGCTCCTGGAGTTTTTGGCTGAAGTTTGTCATCTTCTTTTCCATTTCATAAGAACTACATGGGAGTCCCCATCAATTACTAGTCTTTGTTTGAACTGAGAGAGTTCATTTTCGGGTCCTGCATTTGGCAAAGACACAACTTTACTGATTTGTTAAAAAAGGGTTTGTGTGAGTTCACTAAAAGGGTGAATTAGACTGAAGAAAAGTTAGTTACAAACAAGCTGCTGCTGAATTGTTCTCAATCACTCCATGCTGGCTCTTAAGTTGCCTTGAGTGCAGATATTTAGTGGAAACCATTTTGGAAAGCAGAGTGTTGGGCTGGAGGGGCTCTGCTGTCCCAGCACAGGCTGAGGCTTTGGCTGAACAACATGAATAAACAAATACCCTCAGCTGCTTTAATCAGCACTGCAGTCTTGCTGCCTTCCCTGCTTAGAGGCTGACAAATTACTGATAACACTTGATATTTTTACAGGTTTTTGTTGTACACATGATTTTGAGACTGAAGAAACTGTAAAAATTCCTTTTCTGGGGCTGATTTTATCCTTTGATCGTTTCTGTGGCCTCTGGAAGGATATCCCTCAAACAAAGGCTTTGGGGTTGTTTTTTGGTTTTTGTGTAACTTGTAGAGTGCTGCTCCTCATCTCTGTGCCCTGGCAGGGTCCCCTGAGTGCTGGGGCTGCAGGCTGTGTGTGCCCTGTGCATGCTCAGTAAATGAGTGCCCAAGCCTCAGGGGCATCCCCAGGCCTGGTTGGATGGGCACACTGCAGAGCTGGTGACCTGTTGCAGTGTGAGGTACTGAAACAGGAATCCCCCTGAGTCAGGAATTACAAAGAAGGCAAGACAATGTGATTTTGCAAAGATTTGCTCTAAATTTTTTTCAACAAATCAAATACTTTAAATACAGTTTATTTGCTTAGTGTTGCAAAAAGGTTTGTGTATAATGAATTCCAATTCTTTTTCTGCCTCCTGGGCAAACTAGCAGTTAAATGTATTAAAGGTATTTTGGAAGGAATTTCAAATACTGATTTGTTGTTAGACAACAGTAGCATAAAGACCATCTCAGGAGGGGAACTGTCCTGTGCCATCCTTCAGTTACAGAAACCAACTTGTTCTTTACTGCTCTGAGCACAGCAACTTGAGCACTGTCTGTACTTGCTTTACAAAGTGGCAGTGGGGAGTATGAGGGAAAAGATGGTGCTTGGAGAAAACAAAATCTGGGACTCTGAGCCTCACAGTGACCGTGGATAGAACTCTGGGGAAATTACATTCTGTCAATGGGTTTAAAACATGCAAAAGTGAGTCTGGAGCTGCAGCAGGAAGTCAGCTGGAAAATGTCAGTCCTGGGTTTCAGCATGTTGGGGAGGGAGGAGAATAATGTTTGTGGTGTTTGTGAGCAGTGCCTGTGCTGGGAAAGGGAGGGGAGGTGGCAGAGGGATCCTCTCTCTCTGCAGGAGTCCTGTTTGAGGGGTAGTGAACTTCAGGCATGGAGTTGTCCAATTCTTTATGATAATAGTAATAAAAAGGGTGTTTCTGCCTTCCTGCAGTGTGCCCACACCTGTGAAACTGAGGCTGATCTTGGTTGGGATTGTTTTCTCATTGATTTAAAAAGCTGCTTTCCAGAACCACACACTGTCCTTGTCCATGGCTGCCTCTTCTCTGTGGTGCCCAAACTGCCTGGTCTGACTGTCAGGGATCTTCAGGGCTCATCTGGAGGTTCTCAGCTCTCTCCCAGTATCAAAGGGCTTATGTTCAATTTGCTTTATTGTGCAGCTAATTATTACATTTCTCAAAGAAATATTTCTGGTGAGGTTCCCTCCCTTCACCACCTTCTTATTTTGGGGAAACTTCTTGTTCCTAACCAGAGTTCACCTGTTGTCCTTCCATCCTTTCCTCCTCATCTGCATGGCTGAATCAGTGATAACAGTTTCTGGGGAAGAGCCAGTCCAGAGTGCTGACACAGCATCAGTACCTGTGCTGTTGGGCCCCCTCTGTTCCTTCTGGTCATGTTCATGCCTTACATGAAGTTTCTGTTTGCAGAGTGTCACAAATGGGGGGGTTGGGGCAATTTCAACTAAAACATTTTGGACACCTCAAAATTAGGAATTGAATTTTGTTTCACAGAATGCCAAAAATAGTCTCCATATCAGGGCCTGTGTCTGTTTGGAAGTGTTGCTGCTGATTGGGAGTGCAAGGCTGGGCCATTTGCTTACGTGATGAGTCCGTGTGTACTTTGTGTGTCCCCACCCAGGTGTGCCAGAGCAGGAGCAGTTTGGGGTTCAGCAGTGCCACAGGGGCCTCCCTGGCCATGTGCAGTGTGTGTGTTAACAGGGACACTGACACTGGGGGATGTGTCCACAGGGATTTCCTGTGTCAGTGCCTTTCAGAGCAGCCTTCACTGGGTCCAGGAGGTGGTGTTGTACCTCCCAGTGCCATTGCACCTCCTCGGGGGTGCTCTAAAGCTTTCACATTGCTGATTGAAAGGTACCCGAATTTTTTAATAGGCATTTAATTAGTTTTTGCTCAGTATCCAAAGGTATTTGTGGTGCTTTGGGAATCTGTGACTTGTGTTCCAGAGAACAACTGCAGCACTGGAATGCTGACATTGTTTCCACAGGCACTGACCTGTCAGTCTGTGCTTTGGTGTGTGTGCAAACCAAAGTGTGGCACCTCTCACCCTGCTGCCTTCCTTATTCCTGGGCCTCCTGTCCAGCTTTGCTGGGCCTGCTGTGCAGGAATAACATGAGGAACATCCTTTAACATGCCAGGGAACAGTGGAGTAGGGAGAGAAGGCTGGGGCTGACAGTACCTTGGGAGCTTTTGGAGGAGACTGGGAGAACTGGGAGAAGGCAGTGCATGTGAGGACTCAGGGCCACGGCATGTGTGTGCTCCGTGAGGAGAAGGGTGTTTGCCACGTGTGTGCTGCTGTGTTCTCCCTTCCCCTGGAGTCCTTCTGACTGGGTCCTGTGTTCAGCACTGGGAGCTGCAGGCAGCAGCTCTGCAGGCAGGAACCCCGTGGGGCAGGCGAGCCCTCGCGGGTGCCCCGCGGGCAGGCGATCCCTCGCGGGTGCCCCGCGGGGCAGGCGAGCCCTCGCGGGTGCCCCGCGGGCAGGCGAGCCTCCTGGGTGCCCCGCGGGGCAGGCGAGCCCTCGCGTGTGCCCCGCGGGGCAGGCGAGCCCTCGCGTGTGCCCCGCGGGCAGGCGAGCCCTCCTGGGTGCCCCGCGGGCAGGCGAGCCCTCGCGGGTGCCCCGTGGGGCAGGCGAGCCCTCGCGGGTGCCCCGCGGGCGGGCGAGCCCTCCTGGGTGCCCCGCGGGCGGGCGAGCCCTCCTGGGTGCCCCGCGGGCGGGCGAGCCCTCGCGGGTGCCCCGCGGGGCAGGCGAGCCCTCCTGGGTGCTTCACTTTCTGGGTTTGGAGTTTGGGTTTTAACGTTCCTCTGTTAAATGACACGATGGGTGTGATTTGCACCAGGAAAGAATAAACTTCAGGAGTCCCTGGTGTGGAATTTGGTGGCTGAGCATGTGGCTCCAGGCTGTGGTTGTGGCTGGAGGTGCTGAGGGGTGTCTGGACAGGCTCCTGGGTGGCTGTGGGTGCCCAGTGGGGACGGGCACCTCGGTGGGGCCAGGATGGAAACGTGGAGGGGGGGTTTGCTCAGGGCTTGGCCATGTCTGCTCAGGGTGAACCTGGAGCTCCTCCAGGTTGTTTTGGGTGGTCTGTTATTTTAGGTGTGTTTAATAAATAAAGGGACTAAGATTTTTCTGACCAAATAGGAAAACAAACCTTGTGATGTGCACGTGCCAGTCAAGAAATCACACTGAAAAGGGGAAAACACTTTGCAGGGTTTTGTGTGTGTGTGTAAGTCCAGGGAGGTCGTGCAGGGTGACCATGGTGCCACTGTGCCTGCTCTGGGGGCAGCACTCCTGTGTTTGTGTCTTGGGATAGTTTTTTAATGAAATGAACAATTCTTTTGATAAATCACATACAGACATCACTGACTTAACGATTTGGATTTCTGCTGGTTCATTGCTGTCCCTGGAGTGGGCAGATTATTGAGCTGCAATGTTTTGTAGTCCTGTATTATTTTATTTAAATCACATTTTTCCCGAAAATATTCTAAAAATAGCAATGTCTGTTTTTCAGGTGAAGAGGAATGGCTTGTCAGAGGCTGTCAGCCAGGAGGAGAGGAAGAGGCAGGAGGTATCTCAGTGCTTGGGGCTGTGCTTTGGGCTGCTCTGCATGCCTGGCTCAGGACTCTGTTTGCTGACAAGGAGATGGTTCATTGCTTGGCTTCCTGCCCTGGAGTGAAGTGTCCTCTGCCCCAGGGAGAATAAACACACAAACCCCAACTGTTGCTGAGGTGCCCTGTCCCTGCCAGGCCCTCCCTGCGCCCTCTCCCTGCAGCAGGTCCAGCCTGGCAGTGGCTCAGGCACTGCTGTGCCGGGGAAGGTGTGACACTAACCCCGAGATCACAGAGGGAGGAGTGGCACATGAACTTTCAAAGGCAGTGAGGAACAAAGAGCAGCTTTTACAAGGCCCCTGAGTTGTACCTACTCTGTAGAACATGCTGTGTCCCTTCCCTGCCCTGCTGCTCTGCCCTGCCGTGGTGCAGGTGCCTCTGCCTGGCAGCACCATCACTGAGGCTCTCACTGTCCTCTCTCCTTCCCTCAGCTCCTCTTGTCCTCTTGCTCCACCTTCCTCTTTGCTCCCTGTGCCCACTTTGTCTGCTTTCCCCTCCTTCCTCACCTGCAGGGGCTGTTTCAAAGGGAGTGAGAGGTGTTGAGAGCATAGCCTGGCCTAGCCCAGTGTATCCCTGCAGCTCCTGAGGTATGTCCTTCAATGGGAAAAACCAGGATTTTCAGTAGCAGCACTGTAGCATTGCTGCCTGCCATGGTCATTTGTCCCAGTATCTTCATTTCAGTGCAGGACATACCTCAGCCTCCTGCTGGGAAGCTTTGGAGACACAAGGCATGGATTTCAGTCAAGCCCTTTAGGAGCCTTTAGTCTGTGCTTCTTGGAGCCATACTTAGACCCCAGTCATGCTTGCATCCTTTCAGAGAGAACAAGTTCTTGGATGCCTTTTAAATGTAAAGTCTTTAGTGTTACCAAAAGTCTTTTCAAGCCTGAGGGGGTTAATTTGAATATTAAAAGCCCATTCTTTCAGAGGGAGCCTAAACATTATTCTTGAGCTGTAGTTGCATTACCAAGTAGTGCTTTTGCTGTATTTTTTTAAATTGTCTTTTATCAATTGTTCTTTTTCTAGTCTTTAAGAGCCCATTAGATTACTTTACAATTATAGTATAATACATTGTCACTGCAGAGAAATATATTTGTTTGTTTCCTTCCTCAGTTAATGTCCATGTTCTGTGTTCATACACATCCCATCTTTCAGAACCCATTGGTCAGATGGATCTGTGCATCTTTTGGCTCAAGAAAGTGGATCATAGACTGATTTGAACTAGAATTATTTTCAGCAGCTCTTTTCCTGCAAGCTGAGGCTCCCTGTGTGTGTGTACAAACTGCCATGGCCTCTTGAGAGTGTTCCTGGCCACGGGGGTTCAGCATCTGCTGGCCCTGGTACTGTGGAATGAACCCCAGTGTGGCTGCAGGTGCCAGTCAGGAGCTCAGCAACATCTGGAGCTGCCACCAGCCCCAGCCTGTGCTGGGTTCCTGTGTGTCAGTCAAGATTGGGTCTCAGTCCTTTATTTTTGATTCTCTGATATGTGTTTGGGTCATGGTGACAGGATACTCTCTCCCTTCCTTACACATCAGCAGCAAAGTGTCTTTCTTTGTCCCATTTATTTAATTTATTCTTACCAAACTGGGAAGGAGCCCATGAGGCACCTCAGCCTTGTGCCTCCAACCTCACTCCTGTGCTGTTGTGTTTGGATATTTCTCTTTGGCTTGAGAACACTCAGAGGATTTAGTTGCAAATAACTAATGAAATAATAGATGCAACTACTCACATTAGTTATGTTGAGAACTGTAAGGTTCTGTTACCTGTAACTGTAGAGAACTGTGAAGTGAAGGGTCTCTGCTGCTGCTGTTGGTCTGGGTTGGTAGTGCCTGGAAGGTGGTGCTGGTGACAGCTGGGACATGCTGGAGCTCAGGACAGAGAGGTTCAGGACATTTTTTTCTCATGTATCCCCATACAAGAAACCTGCAGATAAAGCCCAGAGAGGTAAAATGTCTGAAAGATTAATAGGTTTTTACATCAGAGATGAAAACTTCTGGTGGAACGAATGTGTGAATTTCAAAGTCCAGGAGTCCATCAGCAGTTTGCTCTGTGTGCCAGCTGGTGGGAGGGCACTCTGGGAGTGAGGGTGAGGGCACACAGGCTGTGTGGGAGGGGAGGGACATCTGGAGCTGTGCCTGTGCCATGTGTCACTGCCCAGGCAGGGACAGTGGCTGCCCTCCCTGTCGTGCCCCTGCCCAGGCTGCTCACGGGGCAGGAGCTCAGCAGAGAGCAGAGGAAACAGGGCCTGCTCCAGACTGAGCACAGGAATGGCCCTGTTTAAAAACCAAGCACAAACTCCAGACCCACCTCTCAGGAGTATGAATGGGGAGTGGTCACACTTGGTCTTGAGTGGTCTTCAAACTCACTGGTTGCAGTTGCATTGGAACTGAATATAGACTTACTTCATAAAAACCTTTTTTCTGGTATTAAATCACTTATTTTTGAGTAGATGGTGCAACTGTCATAGAAGTGAATATTTGTGTCATAATCTGTAGTTTACATGCAAAAACTTGGCTTTGCACCCCTCCTCAACATTGCATTTTTTTAACAACAAGAAGCCCAGTCTCTAGTAAGTCTTTTCTTTCCCCCTCCCCTTTGCAGGCAATATTTGAGGTGATTTCTTCTGAGCATTCTTACTTGCTGAGCTTGGAGATTCTGCTCCGGATGTTTAAAAATTCCAAGGAACTGAGCCTCACAATGACCAAAACAGAGAGCCACCACCTCTTCTCCAACATCACAGATGTTTATGAAGCAAGCAAAAAGTAAGTGCAGCATTTCTGCATTTAAGAGAACGTAAAAGCAAGTTTCTAACTGGAAGCTGAAGTGACTATTTCTTCCCAAACTCATCCTGGTTTGGAGAGGGACAGTCCAAGTAGGAGTGGACAGGGATGGGAGTGTGGGAGCCTCACCTTGGCACCCTGAGCTCACCCTTAATGGGGGTGGTCTGATATTTGTGCCTCTGAAAGTGGCAGGGAGGGGAAGCACAGGGTGTGCTGCAGTAGAAATCAGCTTCCTTCAAATTAGCCAGTTCTGAGCTAAATGCTCACACCTCAGGCATTCAGTCCTGGTCTTTACAGCCTGTCAGGCCAAGCTTAGTCTGCCCATTACATTGTAATTGACTGGGAGTTTCCCACTTGCCCTCAGGAACTGGCTCTTGCCAGGGTTTCCTCAGTCAGTGTTTGCTGTGCTCTGTGGCAAAGGGCTCGGGTTGAATAAGGAATCCAGATATTTTTGTCTTTGTGCCCTCTTCTTTTGTCTCCTTTGAAGAAATTGTCCTTCTTGTAGAAATTGTGATGGTGAAATCTGAAATCTTTAGCATTAAACCCTCCTGTACCTTTGTGGAACTTGGGAAGTTTCATGTTCCCGGTCACGGTAAAGTCTTTTCTTGGTGCTTTTCTCTGAAGCCCCACCAGGTCTGTGCAGTTTGACATCTGCTGGGCAGCAACTGGACTTTGTCTCCTGAAGTTTGTGCAGTACCAAGTTTAGTTTCCTGAACACACCTGGGGGAGAGGCTGGTCTGTTGTGCCAAGTGCAAGCCCAGTTTAGAGCTGTGGAACAGGACTGGGGCTTGGCTGGGCCCCTTTTCCCACTGGTCCTTCTCTCTCTCCTGCACGAGGTCTGTGCCAGGAGCTGGTGCTGTGTGACCCCTCAGCCACCTCAGGAAGGGGCAGCACCTCAGCACTGGGCTCAGGGAATGCAGATTGTCAAAGTCTGGATTTTCAGGGAAAAGGACTTTTCAAAGGCCTCTCCTCACATGGTGTGTGTTGTAAAAGTGAAGGATGAGGGGGGTGGGGAGAGCAATATTTTTAGGGGAACTCTTAAAGCCCTTTTGATTAATGGTCTTCAAAGGAAGTGGGAGGGGGAGAGGGAAAAAAAAGAATGGAAAAATACCACATTAGCCTAGAATTATTATCTTATTCTTTCTTGTCTGTGAAGTCTGATGGATTAAGAACTTGCTTTTTTATAACTTGGAGTGAAAACAGAAGTTGTAACTCCATTTTACACTTAAATGAAAACATATTTTCTTTGCTGAATTATGAGATACTGTTAAACTGCAACAAAACTTTGTGCTGGCTTTGACCAACATTGTTTGTGTAAATAATGGAAGTGACTTTAAACCAGAAGCCTCTTTCTTGGTATCTCCAAACTGTGTCTTTGCATTTTCAAGGTCTTTCAAGGTAACAAAATCTGTCCTTTTGTTATAAAATAGAGCATCTCTCCCATTCTGCTGCATTTCAAGCAGCTTTTACTTATAAAGCCTGAGTATGTGTGTAGTGACCAGTGGGTTTGGTAGCTCAGACAAAAGTCAGGTGAGCTGAAGAACTTGAGCTGATGAAAATAGTGTGTAAAAACCTTTAGTCAAAATTGCTTAAAGCTTCTATCTAGAACTTTGACTTGGAATATGTTTAATGGGGACTCTCCAGAAACACCAGGACAGGCCTCTGGTGCATGGCAGGGCCATTCCTGGGGGAACAAAGCTGCCTTTGTTGGGAGCAGAATGCAGCCAGCAGAGTCCTCCCTGCTCCTGGGAGCTCCTGGAATGTCCCTAACACAGAGTGGAGCTGCATAATTGGGGCAGCACTCACTGTGTGTTGGGGGAAACCTCTCAGGAGGGGCTTCAGAAGCTTAAACCTTCCCTTGGGTGTGTGCCTGTGTGAGACAGGGAGCTCAGAGGGGCTGAACCCACACACAGAGCCAGGAGCTGCTGGGCTGGTGTGGGGATGCTGTGGGGAGCTCAGTGAGGAGTGGGCTGAGCAGGCTGAGGAATCAGGGGCAGGACATGGGGCAGGAGAGGCCACAGCTCCCCAGGAACCTCCCTGGGGAAAGAGCAGTCCCAGGGGAATGAGGGAAATGTCTCCAGGAACAATTGGGCTGGCAGGTTAAACCACCAAGTTTGGAAGGGAAGGGAAAGCTTTTTGTGCCTCTGCCATCGGGCCAGCAAAAGGCAGAATCTTCAGTGATACCAGATCTGCCTTGGCAGGAAAAGGCACTGATAAAAATGTGTTGACGGGTTCTGACTGTTCTTAAACTCTGTGTCTTGGTTGCTCTAGAGAAGCCCCTGTGTGTTTGTGAGGGAGGTTTACAGCTTGTCTGATATCCTAATTTAATTTTAAAGGTTAGGAACCAAATAAGCTTCCTCCCAGCACTTTTCTGGTAAATTAGATTAATGCTTCATCTCTTCCCCAAATACTGTAAATGATGGAGCCTCATCTGTTTGCACAGGAAAAGGCAGTCCCAGTGCTCTTTGGTGTGTGTGTTGAATCAGTTACCAGGCATTAAAAACATGATTCTTAGGGCTGCAGAGTTCTGTTGCTCAGTTTCTTTGACAGAGCACAAAAACCCACCCCAAACCCTGCACATAATAAGAAAAGGGAAAATAAGAACTTAAATATTGTGAGTACAGTCTTTGAGTCCAAAATATCTTTTTTTCCCTTTAAGTTTTAGATGCCCACAGAACACCTTTATGGATTTGGATCTTGCTGATGCCTTGGGACAGTGCCTTTATCCTGCTGTTCCCTCTGATTCCTCCTCGTGGGTCTGTCTGACATCAGCACTTGGTGCTGAGCTCTGTGGCTTTAGGGTGTGGGAATTGTTCGTGTGGAGGGTTCCCCTGGCAGCTGAACAGCTCTGGTTGCCCTGCACTGTTGCCTCCTGTTGGTAAACAGAACTTCCCCACAATGTGCAGCTGGGACTTGCATTCCTGGCCCAGGGATGGTTCTTTCTAATGTGGTTTCCTTGGAGACAGGATTAGACACAGGAGACTTCAGTGCAGGTCTGGTCAGGATCCCTCTGCCCTCAGCTCCTCTCAGCTGGGTGACTGGAGCTGTGCATTTTAATTGTATTTGTAGGTGCTGAAGCATGGCAATATGAACAGTGTTTGTCAGGTGAAAGGTGGTTCAGTTTCTATTTTAAACTTACAAACCATTATTCCTGAACAGTGGCCAGTGGAGTCTTGCTTGGTTTGCCTCTCTCTCTAGGGAATTCCAGGAACTTTGCCTTGCCTGTCTGCTCTTCATCTCCCTGCTGTCCTCTCTGTGTGTTGTGCTGCTGCCAGAGTTATCCTGCCCAACTAACTGGCTTTGTGTCCCTTTCTGGAAAACCTCTGACTCCAGAGCTCTCCCTGTCCCTGCTCATCCTGTGCAGGGGCAGCATGGGAGGTCTGTGACTGTCCTGGGAGGAGACTCAGGTCAGGTCCCCTCAGAACTCCTCCTGTTGTCACTGGAGAACTCAAAACTCTCCTGCCAGTCCTTGCTCTAGTTCCAGTTCAGTCCTTTCTGTTCAGTTTTTTATGTCTATTATTAGGTATTTTTGGAGATACTTTTTCTTCCTCCTCTGAGGCCCTGAGCCCAAGAACTGCCACTTCTGTCTCTATTTGCCTTCCCAGGGCTGGTTTAACATTAGTGGGGTAGCTGCTTTTCTAAAAAATAAAAAACCAAACACCCAAACCCTAAATCTTCCCTCAGTGGTGACTGAAGATGGTTTGTTACCCAGCAACACACGGGTTTGGCATCAAATGAAAATAGCCCCTTTTGGGCTGAGATTTTGCTGGGACAGTGGGGAGAGGAAGGGGTGAGCTGGGCAGGAGCTGTGGGAGCTCCAGGACCATGGCATGGAGCTGCCTGACATTCATTTGTACTGAAACCCACTCCTGTGTTATGGAGACATATTCTCTGTTTAAAAAAGAAAGTGAAGAGCCCATCCCAGGGCAGCCTTTGCAGCTGATTTCTTGCAGCCAGTGGCTCTCCTGTGGCCCAGCCTCTGCACAGTTAGTTATTTATGTGAATATTTGTGTTTGAGGACAGGAGAACAGAAGTCCTTCAAAGCCTTCCAGCTGTCACCCAGACTCCATTTATGCTGTGGGTCCCTTCCTGCTGGGCAGGGAAGGGGCTGGGATGGCCCAGGGAGAGTCCAGCAGCACTGGGGCTGTGTCCTGCCCCTTGGCCTGCCCTGTGCCAGGCATTGCTGCTCCACCTGCTGCAGGCACTGCCAGGGCCATAAAGCACCTGCACTTTGGCCTTGCCTTTGCTCTGGATGTTCAGTGTTTGGCACTGGGGGAGGAGGATGAGCCTGGGAGTGTTTGTGGCCTGGCACAGCCTGTGGTGGTGCCCAGGGCAGCACCTGCTGGCTCTGAGGGCTGAGGGGAATTGTCTGGAATTAACAGAAAGAGGTGCTTTAAATAAATCCTTCTGGTATTCAGCAAAAAAGGCATCACACAGTGCAGCTAATTCATAGTGGGTTAAATTGAATTTAATCACTCCATCCCTCAGTCCTGAGCTTTGACAGAGTATGTCCTAGAATTGTAAGTGAAAGGGTTTGTGATGTGTCTGTTCCCTGATTGTATCTACAAATTAGCAGATTGGCTGTGAAAAGCCACCACTTTTGATTCAAATTTCAGTGCATGGTTTCCTTATAGTTCATGTTTGGGGGGATGGACTTGGGGGTGCTGCTCCTCTCTGCTCCTCTATTACCTTTTTTCTTTTTATTTTCTGAGTCTTCTACTGTCCCAGATTTGTACAATTCTTGCAGTGCCTGTGCCTGGTGATGTCACTGATGAAGCACCACATAAATTCTGCCAGTGGAAGTTGTGGCCCAGCAGGGTCCAACACCTTGTCAGGGTGCCACAGCACAGCAGGAAATGCAGGATTTCCTCCTTTCCTGAGCACAGTAAATTGGCAGCAGTGGGAGGTTCTCCCGGGGTAAACGTGTCTGAGCAGAGAGAAAGGAGTCCCAGTGGGGCAGTTCCTGGGGGGCAGTGCTGGGAATCTGTTGTGGTTCCTGGGAAAGCCTGGATTTCATCAAGCACTTCTGGTGTTGTGCTGCCTTTAATTGCAAGAGGAAATGTGTTAATGTGTGTTTGAAGTAGTTTAATTTCTTTTCCAACTCCATTTCTGGAAATTCTGGTCTGACCAGCTCAGGGATGCAGTTTGGGTTCTGGCAGTGGGAGAGGGGAGTGCCTCTGCCAGTGCTGCTGCTGAGCTGCCAGGGGACACCCTCCCCTGGATCTGTGTCCTGGCAGGATTTCCCTCCCTGCTCTGCCAAAGGAGGGCTGAGCTCACCCTGTCACAAACCTTCCAGGTGTCACTGCTTTGTGAAGTCACGGGTTGTGTCAGGTGAAGTGTGAAAAGTCATGAGAGAAAGATGCTATTTTTTGTAAAGGTGAGTAATTGATTTTGTCTTTCCCAGGTTCTTTGAAGAACTGGAAGCAAGACACCAGAACAACATCTGCATTGATGACATCAGTGACATCGTGGAGAGACACGCGGGCTCCTCCTTCGACCCCTACGTGAAGTACTGCAGCAATGAGGTGTATCAGCAGAGAACCCTGCAGAGGCTGCTGTGAGCAGGGGGGCACAGGGGGGCACACACAGGGCAAGGTGTACCAGCAGAGAACCCTGCAGAGGCTGCTGTGAGCAGGGGGGCACAGGGGGGCACACACAGGGCAAGGTGTACCAGCAGAGAACCCTGCAGAGGCTGCTGTGAGCAGGGGGGCACAGGGGGGCACACACAGGGCAAGGTGTACCAGCAGAGAGCCCTGCAGAGGCTGCTGTGAGCAGGGGGCACAGGGGGGCACACACAGGGCAAGGTGTATCAGCAGAGAACCCTGCAGAGGCTGCTGTGAGCAGGGGGGCACAGGGGGGCACACACAGGGCAAGGTGTACCAGCAGAGAACCCTGCAGAGGCTGCTGTGAGCACTGAGGGGACAGGGGGGCACACACAGGGCAAGGTGTACCAGCAGAGAACCCTGCAGAGGCTGCTGTGAGCAGGGGGGCACAGGGGGGCACACACAGGGCAAGGTGTACCAGCAGAGAGCCCTGCAGAGGCTGCTGTGAGCACTGAGGGGACAGGGGGCACACACAGGGCAAGGTGTATCAGCAGAGAACCCTGCAGAGGCTGCTGTGAGCACTGAGGGGACAGGGGGGCACACACAGGGCAAGGTGTACCAGCAGAGAACCCTGCAGAGGCTGCTGTGAGCAGGGGGGCACAGGGGGGCACACACAGGGCAAGGTGTACCAGCAGAGAGCCCTGCAGAGGCTGCTGTGAGCAGGGGGGCACACACAGGGCAAGGTGTACCAGCAGAGAGCCCTGCAGAGGCTGCTGTGAGCAGGGGGGCACAGGGGGGCACACACAGGGCAAGGTGTATCAGCAGAGAACCCTGCAGAGGCTGCTGTGAGCAGGGGGGCACAGGGGGGCACACACAGGGCAAGGTGTATCAGCAGAGAACCCTGCAGAGGCTGCTGTGAGCAGGGGGGCACAGGGGGGCACACACAGGGCAAGGTGTACCAGCAGAGAACCCTGCAGAGGCTGCTGTGAGCACTGAGGGGACAGGGGACACAGGCTGGGAGATGGGGCCAGGTTGAGCTGGCCTTGCTTGTTCCTCTGGGGGAATGGGGGCAGTGGGAGCACATTCCCTCTCGTGCCCCAGTTCAGTGTCACAGGCTGCCCTGAGCCTGCCCCTGGTCACGGGGCACATTCCCTCTCCTGACCCAGCCCTGAGCCTGCCCCTGGTCACTGGGCACATTCCCTCTCCTGCCCCAGCCCTGATCCTGCCCCTGGTCACGGGGCACATTCCCTCTCCTGCCCCAGCCCTGAGCCTGCCCCTGGTCACGGGACACATTCCCTTTCCTCCACCAGCCCTGAGCCTGCCCCTGGTCACGGGGCACATTCCCTCTCTTGCCCCAGACCTGAGCCTGCCCCTGGTCACGGGGCACATTCCCTCTCCTGCCCCAGTTCAGTGTCACAGGCTGCCCTGAGCCTGCCCCTGGTCACGGGGCACATTCCCTCTCCTGCCCCAGCCCTGAGCCTGCCCCCGTGGCCAGGGGTGGCAGCACCTGAGGGCTGGGGTCAGTGCTGGCCTTGGGTGACCCAGCTCCTGCCAATCACACTTACCTGTTAATGAAACCAGGATTTATAGCAACTTGCACTGTCGTTTGGTAAAACACAACCTCTAATTCTCTCCCTCTTGTCCCCCAGAGCCACCAATCCAGCGTTTAAGGAGGTGCTGTCCCGGATCGAGGCCCACAAGGATTGCAGGAATTTGCCCATGATCTCCTTCCTCATCCTTCCCATGCAGAGGGTCACTCGGCTCCCCTTACTGATGGATGTGAGAACAGCTACTTCTGTATTTTAACTTGGTGCCTGTTCTTTCAGTGTCACCATTCTCTCATGTTCAATTCCTGACTCATTCCAGTCTCTCCAGATTCCCTCCCTTCTGCCAGTCCAGGGCTGTACATTCTGGGCTGTGGATTTTGGAGTCCTGCTGCATTTGTTTGCCAACTGTGACTGGCCCCTCCTGCTCCTGACCCCGTTCACAAGCTAAAGATTTGAACATTCTAACAGGGAAATTGTACAGTAAAGGGTCAAAATAACTTTGAACCCCAGGAGGCTCCAGCACAGGAATTGTATGTAGTGCTGGGATTGACATTAGCCCTGCAGTGGGAAAACAAGACCTGTCATGGACAGCAGGGAAGGCCCTTTGGCAGGAGATGCTCTTGGGAATGGGGGATTTAAGGCCTGAAGGGTGAACTCCATCCCTGAGGGCAGGGGCTGTGTGGTGGCCCTGAGCTGTCCCTGCCTGTGCAGTGACAGGGGCTGTGTGGTGGCCCTGAGCTGTCCCTGCCTGTGCAGTGACAGGGGCTGTGTGGTGGCCCTGAGCTGTCCCTGCCTGCAGTGACAGGGGCTGTGTGGTGGCCCTGAGCTGTCCCTGCCTGTGCAGTGACAGGGTCTGTGTGGTGGCCCTGAGCTGTCCCTGCCTGTGCAGTGACAGGGTCTGTGTGGTGGCCCTGAGCTGTCCCTGCCTGCAGTGACAGGGGCTGTGTGGTGGCACTGAGCTGTCCCTGCCTGTGCAGTGACAGGGGCTGTGTGGTGGCCCTGAGCTGTCCCTGCCTGCAGTGACAGGGGCTGTGTGGTGGCACTGAGCTGTCCCTGCCTGTGCAGTGACAGGGGCTCTGTGGTGGCCCTGAGCTGTCCCTGCCTGCAGTGACAGGGCCCTGGGGCAGTGAGGGAGGTGCCAGGCAGTGTTTGGGGCAGAACTCACTCCAGGGCTCCGGGTTTGCAGCTGAAGTGCCAGAGCCACACGAGGAGCTGCACCACCCCTGGCAGTGCAGAGGGTGACCCAGCTCAGAGTCCAGCTCTGGCAGGAGCCAGAAACAGCACTGATGATTTTGTTCTCTGTGTTTGCTAATTGGGCACTGATTAATTTGATCACTTGGACAGTTCATTCACAGACACTGAGTTCCCTGTGGGTTGCAATCTGCTGCTTGGTCCTCTGAGGTAACTGATGTTTTCTTTCAGACTATTTGCCAGAAAACTCCCAAGGACTCAGCAAAATACGAGAACTGCAAGCAGGCTCTGAAGGAAGTCAGCAAGGTGTGTCCCTAAGAGCTCACTGACATTTTTCTCTGCAGCATTTTTCCTGCTTTGACTGTTCTCCTTCCTGAATTGCCCTCCAGGCCTTTGTAATTCCAGAAACCCACCAGAGAAGTGGCTGTTTTGGGGTTTTGTTGGTCACTTGAGAATTAATTTTTATGTTTATTGCCCATCCTGTTCACCTGTTTCATTGTGTAGTTGGACAAATTTATCGTGTTTTCTGCCAGTTTTTCCAGCAGAAAGCCCAGGGTGGACTGTGTGTATCACAAACCCCAGAACAGTGTCCTCACAGTAAGGAAGGTCTGCCTTTTCTGAGCAGGCTTAAGAGTTTGTTTGAGTGGCCCAGCTCCCCTGCTGTCAGTGCTTCAGGGCTGCTCTCCCCAGTCACAGCTTTCTGTCAGGAATCAGTGGTGGGAGAGGAGTCTCCAGGCTCAGACTGTCCATTACAACAGCACTGACTTGGATAATAAATTTGGGTCCTTCCCTCTGAACCTGAGAGAGGAGATTATCCCTTTTTTGTTTACTGTTGGGAAATTCCAACTGATCTGCTTAATATATTTATATTCTGGAAACAGACATCTCTTTAAACCAGAATGTGGTGGAGTGAAAAGAAAACTGGGGGTTTTGCCTCCCAGGATCTCAGAATTTCAGGAACTGTGTCGTGGGCTGATGGGAGATGGGAAGCACTGGGTGCTGTTCAGTAAAACCAAGAGCTGTTTCTCTGCCTGTTGAGCTGGACATTTCCTTGGGCCTTGAACATTCCTGTGCACTGGAAGGGGGAAATGGGTGTTTTCTGTGCAGTTTTCAGTCAGGAGGAGCACTGAGGCATAAAACCTCCACACTGTTGTATTGGAGAAGGGCCCCTGGAGATGGGGTTTTATTACTTGGGCACAGATCCCAGACTGGGGGGCACTGGTGCTGCTGGGCCTGTGTGTGGGGCAGAGCGTGGGGTGGGAGCTGTGTCCATGTGGGAGGAGGAGGAGGGGGAGTGTTGGGAGCTGCTCACTCACCTGGGGCAGAGCTCTCTGGCCCTGCTGAGCCAGACCTTGGCTGGACCTTTGTGAGGTCAGGGAGCTGTGGGACCACCGGGGCTCAGGGCAGTGCCACGTGTGTGCCCAGCGTGGGGTGGCACTGCCGGGGGTGCCGGGGCGCTGCCGGGGGGGCCGGGGCGCTGCCGGGGGGGCCGGGGGCGCTGCCGGGGGGGCCGGGGCGCTGCCGGGGCCGGGGGAACCGGGGCGCTGCCGGGGGGGCCGGGGCGCTGCCGGGGGGGCCGGGGCGCTGCCGGGGCCGGGGCGCTGCCGGGGCCGTGCCCCCCAGAGGTGCCCCACTGATGCTGCAGACCCTGAGCCCACTTAACCCCTTCGCAGCTGGTCCGACTGTGCAACGAGGGCGCCCGCAAGATGGAGAGGACGGAGATGATGTACACCATCAACTCCCAGCTGGAATTCAAAATCAAGGTATGAGGAGGAGGAATTTCTGACCATTTCACCGACACAGGGAACAGGGGAACTCCTCCCAGCATTGGCAAATCCCACAGTGATTCTTGCAAAGAAATGATACGATGCATCAGGACAAAAATTAAAACTTTGGTCAAGTATTTTCACTTTAAGTAGAAGGTGACAGTACAGCACAAGGGATTTCAAATATGTGCTGAAAGAAGAGCATTCTTGGCTGTAAAGACTAAGCTGCTGAGAAGATTTCAGCATTAGGAGATGCTGCTCAGGGCTGAGGTGTTCTCATGTACCTGACAGCAAAGGTGTCCTGGCAAAAAGCATCCAGACCAGGGAAGGATCCTGGGGGTGTTTGTCCTTCCCCTTAGGGGTGGGATGTCTCAGTCAGCCCTGGGCTGGGCCCCCCTCTGGTTCCACTCAGCCCCCAGTCCCAGGAGCCCCTCAGGGTTGGTGTCCCTGCAGAGTCTGGAGTCCCTCCCCTTCCCCAGGCCAGGGCTCTGTCCATCCCCTCCCTGTGAGGAGCAGCTCCTGCTGCTGCCAGGGCAGCCACAGCAGCTTCTTGGGCTTTGCCTTCTGTGCTTTTATGGGAGAGTTTCCCTCTGTGCTCCCAGATGCAGCTCTGGGTGGCTCAGGCCCTGTCTGGGGGTGTTGCCAGCTGGCAGAGGGAGCCCCACTTTGGCCAGGGCTCAAGGCAAATCTCAGCTCTGAGAGCCTGTTCTGCTGCAGGGACTGCACGTGATGTGCTGCTTTGGCAATTAAGGAAAAATTAAAACCAAGCTGCCTCTGGAATAGACTCAGGAAAATGGGCTGAACTCACTTGGAGTACAGATTAGAGGCATTTTTAGTTCATCCTCAAATAGAACTTTTTAAAGTATTTTGTGCTTGTAAACCAATCATTGTGGGGCTGTAATTCCGTTTTATAACCATTATAAATTAGTTACAGTATTTCTGTTCTTGCCCACCCTCACAGAATGTTTTGGGATTTCTGTTTATTTTGTTAGATGTAACTGTGGAGAATTCCATGGGAGCACAAGAGAAGCAACTCAGTTCTTGTGTCACTTTTGTGCACGGCTCATCTGTAGAACTGAGTTTTTAACCAAGGTCCAGAAGCTCTTAAACTTTTAATCTTCTGCATCAGAGGAATTGTGGGGGTTTATTTTCAAGAGTTTGTTTTCTTCTCCAGGAGCAGAGTCCCAGTCCCAGCTGGGTTTGGCTCAGCACCGTGGGCAGGTACCCACAGGCTGGAGTTGGCTCAGCAAAGGGATTAATGGATGCAGAGCTGAGGAGGCACCTGCCCAGCTGCAGGCAGGGTGTTGTTAAAGGCGTGTGCCAGGTGCCAGCTGAGGGGACACGGGCAGTGCCAACCTGCAGGCAGGGTGTTGTTAAAGGCGTGTGCCAGGTGCCAGCTGAGGGGACACGGGCAGTGCCAACCTGCAGGCAGGGAGGGTGTTGTTAAAGGCGTGTGCCAGGTGCCAGCTGAGGGGACACGGGCAGTGCCAACCTGCAGGCAGGGTGTTGTTAAAGGCGTGTGCCAGGTGCCAACTGAGGGGACACGGGCAGTGCCAACCTGCAGGCAGGGTGTTGTTAAAGGCGTGTGCCGGGTGCCAGCTGAGGGGACACGGGCAGTTGTGCCCATCAGTGTGGCCTTTGCCTGGGTGGTGTGTCCCAGAGCAGCCTCGGAGGGGTCTGTGTGACCAGGACAGTCTCACACCTCCCCTCGTGCTCCTGGCCCAGAGGAACAAAGGGCCTTCTTGTGGGCCCTGGTTCTCCTGCAGTTGGGAATAATTTGGATTAATAAAGCCAGGTCTTGACATCAGGCAGCTCAAATCCCTTGTGGCTTTTCCCATGCCATGAGGCACCAGGAGCACAGTGTGGTTCCCACAGGGGTTCAGGAGCCACTGCTTACTCTGCAAACATTCCTGAAGACAGGCTGGATTTTAGTGCCCTCGGGAGCTCTCTCAGGCTGTTCACCCCAAGTGTGACCAGTCAGGTCTGTTCATTCTCATTTCTGGTGAGCAGTGATCAGGTGCCTGAGTGATTCCCAGGTATTTGCAGCTGTTCCCTGTGTGTTGTAGGAGTGATGGAGATCCCTTAAACCTTGGGAACTCCGTTGGGCTTGTGATCTCTGAGCTTTGAGTTTATTCAAGCATTTTCCCCAAAAACATTGTGCTCTGTTATCTGATTTTTTAAAAGTCTCTACATTTTAGGGACTAAACAGATTTTCCTGCCTTGCAGCCATTCCCATTGGTTTCCTCCTCACGGTGGTTGGTGAAAAGGGGAGAGTTAACTGCATATGTGGAGGACACTGGACTTTTTTCCAAAAGAACCTCTAAGCAGCAGGTCTACTTCTTCCTCTTCAATGATGTCCTCATTATCACCAAGAAGAAGAGGTAAGAGCTTCACCAGTGTAAAACTGCCTTTGTGTTCAGCTCCTGGAATCACAGCATTGACTTTTAACATGCTGATGGCTGAGAAAGGAGTTCAGGAGCTCTTTGAGTCCTGTCCATCAGCCCGTGGGGACGAGTAACTGCTTGTTAAACAGCACTTACTTTGGGCAAACACAACTGAAATTCCAAACTGTCAGACCAATTAAAACGTTCACTCTTGAAGCCATAGAGAGAAGTTTGGGAAGGAGCAGCCCTGATCCAGACAGGGGCTTTGGATTTGTAGCAGCTTCCAGCTGCTGGAATGGCAATGTCCAGGCTGGGCCTAGAGCCAGTGACAGCCTTTGGTGTCCCTGTCACACTCACACAGTTCTCTCCCAGGATACCCACCCAAAGGGATGTGATGGAGCAGCAGTGCCTGCTCTGAGGCTCACACTGCCCAAGTGACAAAGCTGTTAATGGTGCTGGAGCTGTGGGTGCTCTGCCCTCCCAGCCCCGGGGCTGCCCCGGCCCCACAGCTGCACAGGAGCCCGGGCTGCTGGCTGAGGGTAAATGTTTGTGCTCTGCCTTGAGCAGTTGTGTTTCAGAACATTCTTAGCATTGCACTAAGACACCACTTTGTGCCAAAAATAGACCTTTGTGAGCGCTGCAGTCTCACAGTTTGATCTTTTCCCAGAGCCCAGCCCTGGCTCAGCCCTGCCCAGGTCCATCCTCGTGTGCCCTGTCCTGGCTCTATGCTGGTCCCTGCTGGGCTGTTGGCTGGGACAGCTCAGGGACAGGGGCTGAGCTGCTGCCCAGCAGCTGCTGTGGCACACTGGCCCTGGGAGGGAGTGAGGCAAAGGGCATCGGGCCAGGAGGGACATGGGAACGTGGGATGTGTCATTATACACAGGGCTTTGGAGAGCAATAAAACTGCTGCTCCACACTGCCCAGATTTTAGTTTATTGGGGGTGTTTTTCCAGTCAGTTGTCTTGGTAGCCCCTTCTGTGTGTAGACACAATCTGACTCTTTTTCAAATATCATTAAAAAAAGGTCTTAATACTTGTAGGGCTTTAATGCAGTATCTTGGCAGGAGCAGTTAGTGCTGGCAGGACAGAGGGTCAGGGCTGGCTGGGAGTGTCACCTGCAGAGGGTCAGAGCTCCTGGGAGCATTCCCTGCCATCCTGTGGTGTCTCAGGGTGCCAGGGGGATTCTGTAGCCAACGGCAGCACAAGGCACTGTGTGGGCACAGGAGGCACAGCAGGGTAAGGACTGCCCTGCCCTGTCCAACCCCACTGGTTTGTGGGATGGAGGTGAGGAGTAGGAGGGATTGGTAAAGGTTTTCCTCTGTTGATTACCTAGTAAGAAATGCAGTTATGATTAGCTGTGCACATGTGCAAAGTAGTTGCTAATTAGTAAGGAATCCATTAAACAAGGGTATGGACACGTTTCTGTCTCAGGTGCAAGATTTCCAGGTGACAGTGGCAGCATTCCCAGCTGGCATTGCCAGTTCTGTCCTTGGCACAGCAGGAGTTGTCCAGACTGAAATACTGAACTGGTTTCTTTAAAAAAAGCCAAACAAAACCCAGCCAAGCCACCCCACCTTTCCCTGGGTCAGAGCATCAGGCTGGGGGGGGTCCATCAGGGGCATGTTCTGTGTCCATCATGCACAAAGCTGTTCTGCAAAAAACCAGAACATGTCAGTGTTTAATCTGCAGAATAGTGAAAACATCCCCCCCGAGCTGAGATAAGAGCTTGTTTCTCACACCAAACACACTGGCAGAAGCTGCTGCCCCACAGGTGGAGGTGAGAGGTGTTGGAGAGCCGTGCTGGACTTCGGAGTTCAGTGTGGGTTCTGTGACTGCGTTTGCTCCACACACACCAAGTGGGACAGAGCCATAACCATGGGGGGTTTGTCCCTCTCTGTCCTGCAGTGAGGAGAGTTACAATGTCACCGAGTACGCTCTGCGGGAGCAGCTGCTGGTGCTGCCCTGCGACGGGGACGATGGCAGTGCCACCCCCTGCCCCGGGCGGGGCGCGGCACACGCGGGACGGGCACCTGCCCCGCACCTCTTCAGGCTCCTGGTGCTCAGCAACCACGCGGGGGACAGGGTGGAGATGCTGCTGGGGACAGACACACAGTGAGTGCAGACCTGCGGGAACCAGAGTGGGTGGCACAATCGGGGGGGACACAACGGGGGGGGGTGGCACACTTGGTGCTCAATCCTCGGTCAGAGCTGTCCCCCAGGAGCTCTCTGGGCACAGCAGGACCCCCAGGATGGGCACAGGCGTGGCCCAGGTGTGGGAACAGGCAGACATGGAAGGCTCTGCCCAGCACGGAGCTGTGGTTATGGATGGTGGTGGGTGGGTGGTGCTGCTGGGACTGCTGGTCCTGATGCTCTATGGGGACTGTCCTACCTTGGGAACCAGCAACAAGGTCCTGGTGGGGGTGCCCAGTGTGGCTCCATTGACTTCCCCACGACCTTCCCAGCACTGAAAGGGTCTGTCTGTTCTGGGGAGGCTGGAGGCAGGACAGGGACATGAAAGGGAGTGCTCCAGACATAGCCCTGCCTGGAAAAATTGATGGCTTTAGGTTTGCTTTCAAAGTTTAGAATAACCCTGAAAGGAACCAAAGATCACCAGTGCTTCTGTTAAAGAACTCATTATGGAGGCAGCAGATGATTCAGACTTGTTTGGAAATACAGTTTTATTGGGGAAAAAATGCAGGACATTTTTAGTTGTCTGGGCTTTAGATGAAAAGATGTTTTGTTCTGCAGATTTATATTGATTTGTTCTGTACTGTTTGCAGTATAAATAGTAGATTGTCACTCAGAGGAAGAGGCCGGAAAGAATTCCTGTATTTGAAAATTACCTATTTTTATAGTCTTATTGTGTACTTTGAGAAGGGGATGGGAGGGGAACCTCCAGGGCCCAGCTGGGTGGGTCAGAGTGTCTGTGGAAGAGGGTTTTGTGCAGGTAAAATGAAATGTTTTCTCTGACACAAAGATTTCCAGCACAGCTGATTCAGTTTTGTCACTTAATGTGGTGTGTGGTTCCTGAGGCCAAAAGAAGCAGCTTTAGGGCTGAACTTTGTGTGTCTCTGTAAGGCACAAAATGCACCCATGGGCTGACACCCAAAGGTGACTCACAGGTGCTGCCCCTCACCCAGAGCAGAGTGGGGACAGTGGCTGTGTTTGGTGCCCTGCAGGAGTGACAGGGCACGGTGGGTCACAGCGCTGGGACAGGACAGCAACGGCCACCACACCGACAGGACCAGTAAGTGCCAACTCCTGGGTGAGTGCCCTGCCAGGGGAACAGCAGTGCCCCCCCAGCAGGGCCAGGGGCAGCTGCACCTACCCCGGGGAGGGGGGAGGAACACCCTGAAGTGGGGATTATGAATGGTGGTGTGTTGTAATGAGATGCTGTGCTGTGTGTGCCTGTTTACCTGAGCCCTGCTCTTCCCCAGCTCTGGCACAGGTGGAGATCATCAGGACATACACAGCCAAGCAGGCTGATGAGCTGTCCCTGCAAGTGGCTGATGTGGTTCTGGTGTACCAGAAAGTGGCTGATGGTGAGTGAGGGTTTGGTTGTGGGCAGTGACCTCTGCAGGGGTCAGAAAAAGCTGTTTCTAATGGCACAGGACTACAGTGGGCAAAGGTTCAGCTCCAGGAAAAGCCTGAGCATCTGGGTTCAGCCTTCTAAGGACAGGCTGTGGCTGGGCAGCAGAGGAGCAGAGCATACCCAGCTGCAGAACATGCAGGGGGGCTGCTTGTGACATGTCAAGTGTCCACAGATAAGAAATTGAATTTATCTGAAAATAAGGAGCTCAGATACCCCAGGCAGTGCCAGGGTTGTCCAGGAGAAACAGCCCCAGCCTGCGCAGTGCACGGCCTGGGCTCCCCTGCCAGCTGCAGACACAGCTCTGGCTTTGCTGAGGTGTTCCCCAGGATCCAGCACCCCAAGATCAAAGCTGGTCCTTGCCTGGACTGCCCACAACTGCAGTGACAGCACCATGTGCTGGCTCAGGGAGGCAGGACACTGTCAGCACTTGAGGGGTAAATCCCAACTTGGTGTCACTCAGTGCTACATACGAAATCCAGGATCCTGTCAGTTGGGCTGCATTGCTCTCATTAGATTGCAGTGATATTACAGTCATTATTCCAAACTGTATTTTAACTACAATATAGAAAAATGAAATTGTGTAGTACATTTTATATAGTATTTCCCCCATAGTCTGCCTGTATAAGTATCTGCCAGATCTGTTTCAATCTGCTCCTTTATTCAGTGCCAAGGCAAATGCATGTGGTGTGATGTGTGTGGTGACTGTCAGCTGTCACCTCAGTGTGCCCCAGCCAGGTGTGGCAGTGCCAGTGAGGTCCTGCCTGTCCTGTGCCCGCAGGGTGGTACGAGGGGGAGCGGCTGCGGGACGGGCAGCGGGGCTGGTTCCCCCTGGAGTGTGCCAAGGAGATCACCTGCAGGGCCACCCTGGACAAGAACATGGAGCGCATGGGGCGCCTGCTGGGGCTGGAGACCAACGTGTAGCTTGGGACACGCCTGCGGCACCAGGGGCTGCACCAGCTGCTCTTGGCTCCTCGTGGGACACGTGGGCACCAGAGCTGACCCTCTTCACCAGCACACTGATACTGGCGACATGTGGGCACGGGAGCCCAGCCCCTCCTCCCCAGCACCCTGCTCATACCCATCTTTGGTTTCCAAAGGTTCCCTGACTCAAGTCTGGCTCGACCAGAGCAGCCTGCAACTCCCAGCAGTGCCTTGGGTGCTGCAGCTCTGCAGCTCCTGACTCTCGTTCAACTTCAGCTCCTCCATCCCTGCCTCCTTGCCCTCTTGCTCCATCTGTTTTGGAGCATCCTGACTTCCTTTCACCAGCAGACTCACCCTGTCCATGGAGCTGGGGCGTCCTGAAGAGCTGCAGTGGAACAGTCCCAGTATCTGCCAGGGTGTCCATGGGATACTCCCCCCTTGTGTCACAACCCGCGTGTGATCTGAACTACACTAACCAGCTCTCTGCTCCATAAAGGCTGACCTACCTCTCCAGTGCAAATCCAGGCACAGCCTGGGCCTTGGCACAAAGCTGGCAGAAGCTCCAGGAAGAATCCAGAGCCGTGCCTCCAGTTGGGTGGTCTCTGACACTGAGGCAGCTCAGACTGTCTCCTTTTACTCTGCAGTGGCAGAAGGATTTCTGAAAGCAAGGAAGAGGTGCCACACTCTGCAAGTGGGAGCTGCTGATCCACCTTGGCACAGAAATACTGCTGGAAATGGTTTCCTCAGGTGTTTAAGGGGGTCCTGGGATCCTGTTTCAGAGCAGGGGTTTGATGGGCTGCAGGAACATGAAGTACTTTGTTCAGGGTCTGGGGAGTTTCTGCTCTTCAGTGCTGGAGATCAGTTCTTTCCCTGTTCTATTGAACTCTGTTTACCTGTGTCTGTATCATCATGTGGGATCCACACGTGCAGCAGCACAGGGAGAACCAAGAGCTGCCCAGTGCCCCCGAGGTGCCAGGTCCTCTCTGCTGGCTGTGGGTGTTCTGGGCACCAGCAGAGCTCAGCCCCCAGAGCTCCTGGTGCTTCACCCCTGCAGGGGCTGCTGGGGCAGAGCAGGCAGGGCCAGGGCCAGGGGCACCGCCCTGGCAGGAGCTGCTGCTCACACTGCACTCCCCTCCCTGCTGTGAGAACAAACAGCCTCGGCCCAGCAGAGTTCAGGGAGTTCAGTGTCTGTGGAGTGACTGTGATGAACCCCTGGCCTGACTCTGCAGGGTAAGTATGAGCTCACTCCCACTGAGGGGACAGCTGTACTCCAAGGCTTTCCTCGGGTTGCCTTCCCCTCTCCTGTAAAGGGGCTGCAGGTTGTTTCAGAGTCTGCAAGATGCTGATTCCATTGGTGAGTGAATTGGGTGTCTGTCTCTAACAATTTAACCATATTATTAGGAAGGTAATAATTCTGTACAAAAGTACTTACCTGGACAGTCTGACAGTGGTTACACAGCCCTGTAAATTAATTTATAAGAGGACTGATAAAATAGCAATGAAAGAAGCTGTAAATGGAACAAAGACTTATTTAACACAGTAAAAATACTGCTACTGTTTTAACAAATTTTACTGTATACAGGCAGATGTTTAACAACTGAATGTGTAAATCCAGGCATTAATTTTATTCAGATTTTTTAATACCTTGTATATATTTTTCATACCTAGTTTTTCAAAAAATGCTGTAATGTTTTTTAAAGATATTTTTCATTTTAGCTATTGTTGGACACAGTTCTTCAGGAACTGAAGACTTTTATGATTTTATACGACAACAATCAATAAAATGCTTTTAAATCCTTACTAAAAAAAGCTTTGATTTTAATTCGATGGTGTATCTTAAAATGCCAGTTGTTGATGTCATTCCTGTCAAAGAAATTGCATCTCTTGGGGAAGCTGCAGCATTTTACATTTTCCTTTTCCATAAAATAAAGAGCAGCAGCCTCTGTCCTCCTTCACCTGTCAGAGAGCCAATTTACCTGAATGGACTTGAAGCAATGGCACAAACCAGGGGCCTGGGAGAGCATCTGATTGCTGAGAGACTATAAGGAAATGGAGATGGATGAACAGCCTTCAGGTACCTCTGCTTTCTGTAATTCGGTCTGTTCAGTGGAAGGACCCACAACACTCACCTGCTCCAATACCCCAGGGCTGCCCCAGGCTCAGTCCTGTTCCTGAGGGCCCTGGGCAGCTGCCTCTGGCATGAATGACAGGACACACCTTCCCTGGGGTGGCAGCCACAGGAGGGGGACTGCTCTACAAATGCTGCCTTGCACTTGTACTCTGAATTCCATCATAGCTCTAAGAGATCTTAAAAATTTAAGATACAACAAGCAGTTTATCTAAAAGTTTGTGTAAACAAGTTTTCAAGAGCCTTGGGGCTTTCATGTTGGGTTTTTTCCTTAGAGCAACTGCATATTTTCATTAGCAAAAAAAGTCATTCAGAGCAAGTCAGTGCTGAAAGCTGAGCACTTCTAATGACAGTGATCTAAAAAGCTCAACCCTTTCACACCCTGGGCCCTCAGCACATGCACAGACACACTCTCCTCCTCCTGCCTAAGGAGGGGGACAGGACAGCAGCAGCTCTTTTTAATTAAGAGCCCAGCAGTGACAGAACACAGGTGGCAGTTTGTTACTGTCAAACTAACTCTCATTTCTGGAGGGCCTGGAATGTGCCCCAGCACCACTCCTGGCCCTGCAGCCGCTGCCCCTCCTGCCCAGCCCACCACACCTGGCCACAGCTGGCCACAGCTGCAGCCCCACGTGGTTGAACTGCTGAGCTCGGCATCCTCCACCCCCTGGTAACCCAGTTAAAGCACAGTCCCGTCACTGAGATTGACTTACTTCTGTATGACAAAATTAATTTCACCCAATCTGCTGTTCTCTTACCAATAAAGCACATAAATCCTCAGGAGCTTGATCATCCAGGTAATTTCTGTACAGAAAAAACCCCAAAGAAGTGAGAACACTTGCACTTCCTGGCAAGTAAGGGAGACACAAGAGCTTTGCTTCTTGAGGATGAACCTCAACATCCTAAACAAGCTTTGTTATTCAAACGTTCTTCCAGAGCTGGAAATCATTCAAAACAGAATGACATGCAAAACATTGAGAACAGATGAAATAACATTTTAAAGAAAAGACTTTTAATAATATAACCCATACTTGGACTTTAAAAAAAGAAAGAAAACTTTGAATACAATGAAACCTTAGAGCATATTCCACCATGCCTCTTATCTAACCATACTTCCTGGGAGCTGCAATTTCTGTCAGTGGTGATGCTGCATGGGGACAGAAGGTGAATATTTGACTGGGATGAAAGGCAGAAGAGAATATTTCTGAGGATTGTTTCCTCCCACAGTACAAATGTTACAAGTGTTTTCAAGTTTAGATTAATTAAGCTGTAATTACCTTCAGTGGAAGTGCTGGTGAGCAGACTGCTGCACAGCTGCAATAACACAGCCAGAGCACCACCCCCAACTAAAAAAAAGGTTTTCTGAGTTGTTTCCCCCAGTAGCAAGAACAGTTTAGGTATTACCAAGCAGGATTTTTAAATACCTCTTACCTGATGGGTAAAACCCCAACAAAAACAGCTACAGCAGGACAAGAACTACACCCCCACCACTGCCCTTCTCTCCCTTCAGAAGCTACACTGGACACAACACATGCACTTACAGACTCTGCCAACCACCTTGAAGGAACTGCTCCTGAGGAGAGCACAAGGCCAGCTTACCCTGGAAAAACAGGTGTTCTCTACCTACAGGAATGCTGCAGCCCCGTGGGGCCGTGCCTGTGGGGCAGGGCAGGGCAGGGCAGGGCGGGCTCAGCTGGCAGTGCCTGCAGCACAGCACAGGGCAGGCTGAGCTGTGGGGCAGTGCCTGTGGGGCAGGGCAGGGCAGGGCAGGGCGGGCTCAGCCATGGGGCAGGGCAGGGCAGGGCTCAGCTGGCAGTGCCTGCAGCACAGCACAGGGCAGGCTGAGCTGTGGGGCAGGGCAGGCCCAGCTGTGGGGCAGTGCCTGTGGGGCAGGGCAGGCCCAGCTGTGGGGCAGTGCCTGTGGGGCAGGGCAGGCCGAGCTGTGGGGCAGTGCCTGTGGGGCAGGGCAGGCCCAGCTGTGGGGCAGTGCCTGTGGGGCAGGGCAGGCCCAGCTGTGGGGCCGTGCCTGTGGGGCAGGGCAGGGCAGGGCAGGGCGGGCTCAGCCATGGGGCAGGGCAGGGCAGGGCAGGGCTCAGCTGGCAGTGCCTGCAGCACAGCACAGGGCAGGCTGAGCTGTGGGGCAGGGCAGGCCCAGCTGTGGGGCAGTGCCTGTGGGGCAGGGCAGGCTGAGCTGTGGGGCAGGCCCAGCTGTGGGGCAGTGCCTGTGGGGCACAGGGCAGGCTCAGGTGCAGCGCTCGCCCTGGAACCGCGGCGCGAAGTTGCGCAGCCCCTCGTTCTCCTGCGTCGTGATCAGGTCTATGATCGCCGTCAGCACTGCTGTGTCCCTGCTCTTGGTGTCCTTCCAGTCCACGGGGTGGGGCTTCTCTATTTTCTCTTGTAGAAGATCATCAAGTTCCTGCCTTAAATTCTGGAAAGTGTTGTAAGGAAGGGAAAAAAGAAAAAAAGGAGATGGGCAGTTAGAGCCACACACACGACCAGAGCAGTTCCCGTCCCTCGGGCCCCGGTCCCCCGACCTCTGCACCTGCTGTTCTCTCACCAGGTCATTCCCACACTGCTATTTTCAGGATCAAATGTTGTCACCCAAACCCAGCAGTGTTACCTTTGATGGCAGATGCCCATCTCTGGATGTGATGCCTCTAACAGCCTATATAGCCATTAGCTGACTATCTCAGGATTAAAAATACTGGGTTTTTTAAAAAAAGAAATAATAAAAAAAGCCAGGTATGATTTTTGGGCTCTAATATTAAATAGCTCTACTGGAATTTATTCCTGCTGGCTGAGGAGCCCCATCCTCATGTTTCCATATCCATCCACGTGGCCATGTCACGGAATGACCAAGTCATCCTCCAGCTTCTGCTGTGGAAAAGCTGATCTCCTGTTTTCCTTGTGAACTGCTCGCTGGGAATGCATTGCAACCATTACCTCCCTGAGTGATGAATCAGCAGGCACAGAGCAAGAGCAAACCCAGACATGCCCAGGGACCAGCGTCACACTGAGCCTTCCATGCACATTATTATAATTAAACACAGTCACCTTCACCAAGTGTGCTATTCTTGCTGGAGACTGGAAAACAATCCACTCATCCACAGCGATGGTGTCCTGATCCTTATCCTTCTGAATGGATATATCTCCTCCAAAGAACAGAAGGCAGTATGGAGACACCTCTGTACAATCATACAGGTAAATCTGCACGACAGCAAAATGGTCTCATCACCCTCAAAACATCCCAAGTGCCATCAGTAACTCTTAATGAGACTCCTACAGAATTCCAGAAGATCATGACTCAGCCAATCACAAATTTGCAAGATGCAACTCGGTTAAAAAAAAGACAAAATCAGCCTGACTGGGAGCAAAACCAGTCCCAAATACAGCCCTTCACACAGTGGTGACAGCAAACCAGCTGCTCCATAACAATGAGGGGGCTAAAGATACTTCAGCATATTGGTAAGTGTTACACTGGATTGAAATGAAAAAAATAAAATCTACTCCTGTTATTGCCAGAACCTTAAAAAAACCCAAGTCCTCCAAACCCCCCCCAGCCACTACACCACAGAAGTGAGTTATTTGTGGCACCCCCAGATCACAAGACAGCCTGATGGTGTGTCAAAGAGTGAGCCCAGGGCAGGAAGGCTCTGGAACCAAGGCTGTTCACATCCCCTCTGAACCCTAATCCCAGCTCATTTAGAAGGGATACAAACAACCCCTCACTCACACTGCTGGTCCTCATCTTCAGATGGTACACGAGCCAGTTGTAGTGGAACTCACTTTCCTCCACGTTGACTGATTTGGGATGAATACTGACTGCTCCATCTGTCTTTGTATAAACCTTCACCCTTCAAAGGGGAAAAAAGTCTGATAATGTAAGAAGCAATAGATCAACAGAGCAGGATTTCTGTGCTCTCTCTTGCCAAATAATGAGAAAGGTTTGAACTGCTGCTGCAGAACAGAGGGCAGGGCCCCTTTAGGGCACTGCTACTGATACACTGGAACCTCACCCATGGCAAGGTCACATTACCCATGGCAAGGTCACAGAAGTTATTCCAACACTAGCAAGGGATCTAAATGTTAGGGGACCAACAACCCCACGTTCTCACCCACTTCCCAAAGGAAGTAACTCACAGGCATGACTTGAGCTGTAAAGTGAGATTATTCATTGCTGCAGTCCAGCCACTGCTTCCCTTGCAAACCACCTCATGGGCAAATCACCCCAAATACCAACCAACATGAAACCAAACCCTCACATTTTCCTCTTTTTGCTGAAGCTGGGCCGGATCTTTGCCACTTTGGGATAGAGGCCAGCACAGATGACAGCCTTGAGCAGCTTCTCATTATCTGCAGGAGACAGGCAGGTCAGTGAGGCAGGTCTGCAACTGAGGTCTCAGCTCTCAGAAGCCTCATCCTCCTCTACAGTTACCGGAGTTGGTGTTGGATTTGGGGTCCTTGGGGTCTCTGCTGCTCACAAATCCAGCTGCAAGGAGGTGCTCAGCAAACTGCCCCTTCATGTTGTGCAGCATCTGGGAAACAACAGGCATGGCCAGGGTGGGGCTGTGCCACAGGCCCTGCCCTTGCCCACGCCCCTGTTTCACCCTGCCAGGACACTGTTACCTGCAGGGTATTGGAGGACAGGAAATACTCCCAGCAATAATCCTTCTCAGTCCTGAAGCCACGGCGCCGAGTCTCCTCCCAGCCCTAGAAATAAAACCACAGCTCAAGGGCACTTGTAAGTGAAACACAACCAAAGAGTAAGGTCAGCAAACAGTGGACATCAACAAACAGAACAGTTACATCCTTCCCTACGAGAGAGAAAGTAAATCCTTGGAAGTCTTTGCTTATGTGTACACAGCACAGAGCAGAAAACCACAACTTCCCATGTTTAATCACAGCCTTCCTTTGTCCCTGGTGGGCAGTGAAGTCTCCAGCTACTTTTGCCAGAGCAGCATTTGCTGTTATTAATGGTCCTGCCTAGAAACTGCATTTTCCAGGCCGTTCATTTCCTGCTCTCACCCCAACAAACCACAGCTCAACCTCCAACACCTCTAAAATCAGCTGCAGCCTCTCCTGGAGGCCAGAAGGACAAGAGCAAACAACGTGAGCAAGGTAAGTATAACTTTAAGTTTTCTTTGTCTTTCATAGACTTATCCAGCAGAAATCAGGTGACTGAATCTGGAGACGAGATTCCTCAGCACTAGAGGGGTGAAAATCAGTTTGGTTTTATGTTTCTGCAGAAGCCAAGACAGAAGTCCTGCAGAGCATAAACTGATCAGCTGTTTCCTTAGGATCAACTCTATTACCCAGATTAAAACTCCACAAGAAACAAAGCACATTCAGACATGCTTACAGTGAAAGCATTCACCACAGTCAGGTGGTCGCTCTTGGTGTTCTTTGACAGCTCCTTCCTTCTTGCATCGGCGACTTTCTCTTTGCCCTGAAAATTGGAAGCTATAAAATATCCAGACTGACAGTTCTCTTTTCCTAATGAAGGCACAGCTGTACAGCAATACTTTGTGTGCAACATGTAGGAAAATTACAGCCACTTCCAATGGTCTGCAGGGAAAGGTAATAATTTGTAGTATGTGATGGCAATCTCCACTAATAAAAATGTAGTTAACATGAAAATAAGATTAAAGTGCCTTTAAGCTGTAACATCTTGGCAAGTCCCACTCACTGGGGTTGCCATTTATTTACCAGAGGGATGACAAAGGGGTCCTTGAAGCTGAGGCTGGCTGCAATGGTGAGCACGGGGTCCAGGCAGCAGAACAGGGCTCCAAAAAGGATCATCTTCCCAATGTGTGGCTCCACTGGCAGCCGTGCCAGGTGGACACCCAGGGGAGTGAGCTCCTCCAGCCTGTCCAGGGCATTCTGGCAGGAGAGGGCAGACAGGAAACAATGGACACATCATGTGAAATGGGGAGGATTTCCCTGGGAGAGCCACTAACACACTGGTATCACCCAATAGTACCTATATCAGATGTTTCATTTTATAGCTACAACTCATTTGTGCAAGTAACACCAGGAGAAGAGTCAGCAGAACAAACGTGTCACTCATCTCTGCTTCTCCAGCATGAAAAGGGACAATGCCATTCAGCATCTTTCTCCCATACACCTTATCTGCCCACAGAAAAATGATCTGTCTCCTCACTGATGCCCCTGGGTCAGGAAGGCTGAGAGATGCAGGGTGAGCAGGGAGGGGAGTCAGTGTCAGTGGGGAGCTTTAAGGCAGAGCCCAAGTGTCTGCTTTGGGTCATTTAGAAAGTCCCTTGGAACAACTGTGCACCCTCAACACGATGCATTGTGTGACATTATCCCCTCTGTGCAGGGAGGACACACCAAGGCTCCACACAGCAGGCAAGGAAGGGGCTGGAAGGCCAGACTGTGCAGCCAGACCAGGCTGGTAACACACACAGGGACACCATTCCTGGCAGGTGAAACAACACCTTACCAGCTCCATGAGGTGATTGATGGCCAAGGTCACAGCATCATGAGAGGGGGGGTCCATCAGTTTGCTCAGGAAATAGGCAATTCCACCAAGCTTCAGGATCTGCAAGCAAAAACACAACAAAAGCCTACAGCAACTGGAGAAGGATGGCTGCCTAAAATCAGCCAGCAGTGACCACACCAACTGAAATAGAGTGAGGAACTCACAGCCTGAGCTAGAATTTCTTTAATTAAGAACTAAGGAAGGGAAATGCATTAATGAGGACATCTGAAACAGAAGGCTCTGCTCCTCATTCAGTTCCCATACACATGACACTCCTGCTTGCATGAGGAATTCAATACAAATTACCAAAAAGGGAAACTCACGTCAGTTATAAAACTACTTTGCAGTAAAGTTCTCTTGAGACATCACATCCTTGACTCACTGGCAATTTCTCTGAACCTTCTCTGATTGAATGATATTTGGGAGAAGCACAGTCTAGACTTCACCTTTTATCCATACCAGACAATCCTATTTCCTTGGGTTTGATGCTCCCAGATACAAACATGCTTTTGCAAAAGCTGCTGCAATTATTGGCTGAATACACTGCATTTCTGGGGTAAGAGAAATTTCACCCAACAACCTCAGGCTCACAGTTGCATTAACTTACTCTCCCAAGCTCCTGCTCCAATGGAAAAGTAGATAGTCAGTCTGTTTGAAGGTTGCTGCTTACCTTGATCTGTAAGCAGAGCTCCTCCAGAGGCGTCCTGAGGATCTCTGGTAGCTGGTAATCATCCAGCAGGCTGGCACGCAGCCCGTTGTACAGGTGGTAACAGTGCCCTGGCTGAACCCTGCAGGGAGTTAAACAAACAACTGCTTTGGGTTTGGTTGGTTGGGCACTGTTTCCTGTGAATCTGTGACATTATGACTGTGTTTGTTTACAGACAGCTTCCCAAAACACACCCCATCAGCAGGAAAAAGGCATGGAGAGCACAGAAATTAATTTCTAGGCCGTTTTCACTTTACTGTATCAGCCTCATAAATCAGGTGTGAAGGCAAACAGTGCCAACAACAGCTAAAATATGGGATTTATTCTTCCACAGGAGGGCAACTCTGGAGGTAAATGCAGCACAGGGCAATTCAGCTCCCCAGAAGGACAAGGACAGCATTCCTTGCCCAGGAAGGAGGCAGCTGTGCCAGCCCCTGCTGCTGGACACACAGGAATGCAGCAGCATCCCCAGCACGTGCCCCAGGGCTGATGGAACCCAACAGCCAACCCTGCCTGCCCAAGCCCACTGCTCTTACCTGCCTGCCCGCCCCTTCCTCTGCTTGGCATTGGCCTTGCTCACCCACTCTGCTGCCATCGTGCTGATGTTGTTCTGCGTGTCAAAGTGAGTCTCCTTGATCTTCCCCCCATCTATAACAAACACCACGTCATCGATGGTGATGCTGGGGGGAAAAAGAGAAAAACTCAACTCTTCACCTGTGCACGTGTGACCCCGGACTGGAAAGGGGTTTGGCTTCTCTATATCCCTTCACAAACTGGGAGCCAGCAATTAAAAAATCTGTGTTTGGAACTTCATTAGCAATTACATTAGTAGAGCTCAGGAAAGGGCTGATTTGCTCTCCTGGGTCTGGCAGGAGCCCCCACACGGGTCCTGAAGGGGCACAGAGCATAAAAAGCTCCAATTATCAAGTGCAAAGGCAAATTATTACTTTAATTGTTTAGTATTCCTATAGTTCAATTGTTCAAAACAATAGAATTGGTTTAATTGTTTAAAACAATTACAGGAAAACTCTGTTTGGTCTATGACATTTCTAAAGACAGTGTTGTAAATGAATGGCACAAACATGGGAACATGTATTTCTGGAAACATCAAACAGGTTTCTACTTTAACTTATCACTGCCATTGTTTTGTTAAATACCCAGCTTTTCCAGGTGTGGACAGCCAGGAACTTACCTGGTCTCTGCAATGTTGGTTGCAATCACGATTTTCCTGACTCCTGGTGGGGTCTTCTTGAACACCTGTAATCACCCAGGGCCACTGAGATGTTTGCCAAAGCCAAACCTGTGCCTCATTCAGGTTCTTTGCAGTGTGAAATATGACAATAAAAGAGCAGCATACCTGAGTCTGGTTCACAGTAGGCATCAGGGAATGCAAAGGTATGATAATGAACCTGTCTGCAAGTTAAAAATCAGTAAAAGAGATGGTGTGAGCACAGAAACTTGAACTTTACAGGAAATCAGTTATGCAGAACAGAGAATACAGGCTGCAAGTCAGGCTCCTGTTCTTGCTCCGAGTTCAGAGGTATTTATATCAATGGCAAATTCTAAAGTAAAAAGGTATAAATGATTTTTTTATTATGCTAAGTTTAATAAAATATATAAACTTACGTACAGTAATTTATTTATATTTTAAACTCAAATTATTTAATAATTGCTCGAGTTCAACACATAAACTGACACAATCTTTCAATAAACTGAAATTCTCAGTCTATGGAAGGTACAAAACAAATACTGCAAGACAATGAATAGTTGAGAGCCCAGCTAAGAGAGGTGGGATGGAAAGGTGATTATGCAAAAGGACAAGCCAAAGTGTACCAGACAGGCACAGATATTTCAGTGTCCTCTAACAAGGCTGCTCAAATAAACAGGATTTAGGGGAACTCTCAGCAAAGCAGAGGACAGAAGCTGCTCAGGAACCAAGCAGAGGAAACACAAAGTTTAGTTTGGGATGAGGGTTCTCACAGGGAAGGACAAGAGGAAGAAGAGGCAGGTCAGGTTGTTTTTCAGACTGTCACTCCCACACAGAGGAAGAAGAGTTGTTGACTTTAGCACATGAAAGATACCACAGAAATACAAAAACTGCTGAACACTGCAATGATTTTGGGGAGACATGAGGAAAAAAATGAATCCAGTGAATAGCAGCAATTCCATGCAAAAACAGTCTGCCATTAATGCTCCTGCTACAATTCCCATGTAAAATGTTGGTTTTACCTGACTTGAACATGACTTGTGACATCAAGAGATCGTGCAAGGTGCTGATGTTGTCCCAGCCTGGCAGAAACACCAGAATTGCCCCATCCTACAGGGAAAAGGGGGAGTGAAGGAGGAGAGGTCAGAACACACCACGCACTGTGCAAAGGGGCAGACACTGCACTCTGAAGGGCCTGTGGCACCTGAACCCCCACTGACTCCACTCTGGGACACCTCACCCATTTTGTTCTAGAAAAGAGCCAGCTACATGTATTTATCTGAACATTTGATTTTAAACATTTTTCCTGCAGTATTTTAAACACT
Organism: Pithys albifrons albifrons; assembly: GCF_047495875.1. Taxonomy (NCBI): domain Eukaryota; kingdom Metazoa; phylum Chordata; class Aves; order Passeriformes; family Thamnophilidae; genus Pithys; species Pithys albifrons. Next base: position 26,125,472 of record NC_092468.1, on the reverse strand, counting down.
GCCATTAGAATTTGAGCTGCAAGTAAAACACAGAGGAACCACTCTGTAATTTTCAACACAGAAAGGACAAAAACCAAAGGCATCCTCATTAGCCACAGTTTCAATGATCTATCAACTGAAACATCAAATTACATGGTAATTTAATGTAGATAAGAGGCAGTGTACACACCTCTGAGTATGGCTCTTGCCCTCTCCCTCCCAGTGCAGAGGAACCAGGAATGGAGATTTAGTCACACACTAAAATGGTTTTCAGAGTTCTCTGCAGCTGTTTCACAAAATGTAACACTTACTACAAACTGCCACTTCCTTTGACAAACACAACCAGTCAGAAAGAACTAAAAGTTAAATTCAATTTGTAATTATATTACTTTCCATCTAATAACTAATGTGTACACTTAATTAGAAGGCTTATTTAAAAGCTTAGCCAAAGCAAAATAAATGCAGCAACCCAAATGCAAACAGCACCCAAACCTTCAGCTCTCTGCCCCACTTTATGTGTGAGACAATCCTTGCTGTCAGTGCAAGAATTGAGGCTCTCTTTCCCCCTTGCCCAGAAGGGCCCATGAATGAGCAAGTCCAGTGCATTTGGAAGTTCTCCAAGTTCCTCAGGTACACAGTTCTCAGCAACACCCACAGCCTGTGAATGAAAATGCTCCCCTTTGAACGTGGATTCCACCCCACCATTTCAGTGACCACTGGCATGAACCTCAGGGCTTAAGAGTCATTGGATAATTAAAGCTGTTCAATTACTGCTCAGGAGAGCAACCCAAAACCTTTCTCTCCCTTCTGTCTGTGCTGTGGCACTGTGACAGCCCCTGCCCAGCTCAGTCCCACCACAGTGACAATGGCAGTGCCAGGGCTGTACCTCCTCCTCCAGCACGATGTGTCTGATCAGAGCTGCGATGAGGTTCAGGTCCACCTTGTCATCATCCATCATCTCCAGGGCATCAATGGTGCTCGCTGAGTACCTGCAGGCAGAGCAAGCACAGCCCCTGGTGAGCTGGGACATGCAAACCCCGTGCTCCTGTTCCTGCTGTCAGCTCTGTCACACAGCCAGAAACCCACCCCTGACCAATTCCTGCTCCTCCAGACTTAGTTCAGTGCAACTACTGTCAGTTCAGAAGAGGAAGTTTAAGGATTTCCATGTCATGACTGAACTGCCTTTGAAGCACTTTGATGATGTGTCTCCTCCTCCTGGACTAGCCAGGGACTAACAATCTGCATTTAGGTAACAATGTTAAATGTAACCTGAACAATCAGCTCTTACAGCCTGCACAGGCCAAGGGAGCCAATTCTGGTACCTCCACAGCACCTCCCTGGCTGCAGCAATTCCATCACCATTTTCCACAGCAGCAACTCCCCCACCAACAGCACAGCCCAGCACGACAACGCAGCACCAGTTTATGGTTCTCAGGCTCCAGGTGTCTGGAAACTGAAATCAAAGGAGTGACTTGGGCCCCACCTGCCCCTCAGCTGCCTGAGGTACCCGGGCCAGCGCTCCCTGTAGATCTCCTCCTTCTGCTCCTTCTCGGGCCGGCTCACGTGGCCCTGCAGGAATCCCTTCCTGCAGCGCGGCCGCCGCTGCTCCGCGCCCTCGGGGCTGTACCTGGGGGGACACAGCACACCCTGCAGTGCCAGGGACAGCACCCTGCAGTGCCAGGGACAGCACACCCTCTGCAGTGCCAGGGACAGCACACCCTGCAGTGCCAGGGACAGCACACCCTCTGCAGTGCCAGGGGACAGCACCCTGCAGGGCCAGGGACAGCACACCCTGCAGTGCCAGGGACAGCACACCCTGCAGTGCCAGGGACAGCACCCTGCAGTGCCAGGGACAGCACACCCTCTGCAGTGCCAGGGACAGCACACCCTCTGCAGTGCCAGGGACAGCACACCCTCTGCAGTGCCAGGGACAGCACCCTGCAGTGCCAGGGACAGCACACCCTCTGCAGTGCCAGGGACAGCACCCCCTTTGCAGTGCCAGGGACAGCACACCCTGCAGTGCCAGGGACAGCACACCCTCTGCAGTGCCAGGGACAGCACACCCTCTGCAGTGCCAGGGACAGCACACCCTCTGCAGTGCCAGGGACAGCACACCCTGCAGTGCCAGGGACAGCACACCCTCTGCAGTGCCAGGGACAGCACCCTGCAGTGCCAGGGACAGCACACCCTCTGCAGTGCCAGGGACAGCACCCTGCAGTGCCAGGGACAGCACCCTGCAGTGCCAGGGGACAGCACCCTGCAGTGCCAGGGGACAGCACACCCTCTGCAGTGCCAGGGGACAGCACACCCTGCAGTGCCAGGGACAGCACACCCTCTGCAGTGCCAGGGACAGCACACCCTGCAGTGCCAGGGACAGCACACCCTGCAGTGCCAGGGACAGCACACCCTCTGCAGTGCCAGGGGACAGCACCCTGCAGTGCCAGGGGACAGCACACCCTCTGCAGTGCCAGGGGACAGCACCCTGCAGTGCCAGGGGACAGCACACCCTCTGCAGTGCCAGGGGACAGCACACCCTGCAGTGCCAGGGACAGCACACCCTCTGCAGTGCCAGGGACAGCACACCCTGCAGTGCCAGGGACAGCACACCCTCTGCAGTGCCAGGGACAGCACCCTGCAGTGCCAGGGACAGCACACCCTCTGTAGTGCCAGGGACAGCACACCCTGCAGTGCCAGGGACAGCACACCCTCTGTAGTGCCAGGGACAGCACACCCTGCAGTGCCAGGGACAGCACACCCTGCAGTGCCAGGGACAGCACACCCTGCAGTGCCAGGGACAGCACACCCTGCAGTGCCAGGGACAGCACCCTGCAGTGCCAGGGGACAGCACCCTGCAGTGCCAGGGGACAGCACACCCTCTGCAGTGCCAGGGACAGCACCCCCTTTGCAGTGCCAGGGACAGCACACCCTTTGCAGTGCCAGGGGACAGCACCCCACAACCACCCTGCAGTGCCAGCTTAGGGCTCCTGCAGCACAGGCTGCCAAGCACGGACAATGTGCTGTGCTTGGCTACACCATGCAGGCAAGACTCTTCAGTTGCTTTTCTGACATGAATCAGAAACAAGTACCAACCCCAGGATACACAGAACATGTAGAAAAGAGGAGTCTCAACAGCAGGAAAGACTGTCTTGATTTAGAGGCCTGAAATTCCCCACACCACAAAAGGCAGACAAGGTTTTTCTCCCCCTCAAGCCAACATTTCCATGTGCCATCTGTAATTGCTGTACAACCCATGAGACCTCCCTTGGAAGATTTTCTGTTCAAAAATACAGCCAACCTTCCCCCTCCAAAATGCTGTCTGAAATGATGCACAGAAACCCCACTTACCTCAGCTTCTCAATCACATCTTCAAGCAGATATTCCACCACTGGGAAAGTGAATCCAGGGATGTGAATCATTGGACAGTGATCTGTGGAGAAAGGCACAGCTTGGGTTTAAAACCACCAATGAAACACTGCACTGAAGTAACAGAGGCAATAAATTGTTATTTCTGCAATACAGTTGCCATGTATGCAGGGTTTTCCTGATGATTTCTTTTCAATTTCCCATGGATTATGCCAAATTCAGCCCCAAGTAAAGTTGTTGAGTAAAAAAGCACAGGCAGCAAACACTATAGACACCACCACATTCACCTGGTTCCAGCTACACAACAAAGCTGGAGGCTGAACTAACAGCTCAGGCTGGTTGCCCAACCCCACCAAGAACTCTAAAATGTGGTAAATACGAGTAAGTATTTAATAGGAAAATACTCTGGATTCTGCTTCCCCAACATGTCTGAAGAGCAAAACGAGAAGCAACATATGCTTGTGAGGAGCTAAAACAAAGAATCAGCACCTCCAGCAGCTGCCAACTCTCTGTAAAACTGATTTCCTCATTTCATAAAAATCAATTCTATGATTTGAGAACTGCATTTTACTGTAGAAGCCTAAACTACTGAAGAGGAACATTCCTAGGAAGCATTGCACCTACCAAAGTACTCGGAAAACTTCTCTGCATTTAGAGTAGCACTCATGAGTATGACCTTCAGATCCAGTCGAATATACAGCAGATCTTTAATAATGCTCATTAAAACATCTGACTGAAGATTTCTTTCATGGATTTCATCAAGGACTACATGACTGATGCTGGACAAGTGTCTAAAACAGAGGAGGAGGGGGAAGTTAAACCTTTGTTTTTAGCAAATTTACAAAACAGAGACAAGGCTGTCCAAAACAGCTCAGGACTCATCTAATTGCACTGAGTTCCTCATTAAACAGGAACACTTACTTATCTGACTGGAGCCACTGGAGGACAATTCCCGTGGTACAGTATAAAATTGAACCTTGTTTCCTTGGCAACCGACTGAAAGAGACACAATCAGAATTCCTCAGTTCTCTTCTGTATTTCACAAAATACTTGAAAAGCTTAAAATCCAAGTGCAGGTGCCAGTACAGACATGAGGAAGGGGCCCCACTCTGAGTCGCTCACTCCCAGCCCAGCTGGAGGAACCAGGGGCTGGGCCACAGCTGCACCCCTTCTGTGGATGGGGAACAACCCAGGGATCTGACAGGGGCCCTGCTGCCACACATCCCTGATCATCCCCTGCACAGGCAGTGCTGACCCCCAGCTGCTGCAGCTCTCCAGGCCCAGCAGTGACTGTTTGAATTCCCCTGTGTGCAACAATAGCTGGTTGTTCCCAGGGAGCAGCCCAGGGAGCCACTCACCTCTGCAGGCGGATCTGGTACCCTGTGCTCTTGCCACTGCCACAGGCCTCTGCCCTCTCGGCAGCCACCCTCTCAGCCACCTAAGGAATACAGAGAAAACTTTAAAATACCCCACAGCTGATACTCATCAGCAGGAAATACCTGGATGCTCTGTAAATAACAAAGAAATGCCCTGAAAAACACTTCTTCTCCTCCCTTGGGAACAGCATTTCCTATCAGCAACCCCAGGGCAGGTTTACGTCCCAGACAGACTGCACAGGAACACAACTATGGCTCCCTTTCAGCAGGGTGAGCTTTCCCTCAGGGTAAGCAGGGGTCACTCATCACTTGACACTGAACTATGAAGAATAATAGTTACTGAGAACCTGAAAGCCAACTTCTCTCCTGCTTATTCATACACCTCTAAAGGGCCTGACACAGCGTTAATTTTTATATTAACTCACATTTGCACTGCCCCAACCCATGAGAATCCCAGATACAACCCATGACTAAACTCAGAGCCTGCAGTGCCAGTACTGAAATCAGCAACCACAACTTGCAAAATACCACATTAGTGCACAGGCCCAGAGCTGTTACTTGCAGCAGCCCCTCAGACAATGGAAAAGGAGCCCAGGAAAAGCTCCGATTCCCTGGGAGAAGGCAGTGCCAGCGGTGGGTGGGCAGGCCGCGGGCACTCACGGAGATGGCGCTGATCCTCCGGGGCTGGGTGCAGACGATCCTGCACGTGGAGCCCCTGCCGCGCTCGATGTGGTCGTCCAGGATGAACTGCGTCACCTGCGTGGTCTTCCCACAGCCCGTCTCGCCGCTGATCACCGTGACACGGTTCTGGTTGATCAGGCTCACGAGCTCCTGTTCCACAGAGCAGTCACTGGGTCACTGTGCAGAACACACTGCAGAGGGGTCTGACGGTTCTGATACCCCTGAGAGCTCAAGGAACACCCAGGGCTTGGTCATGACAACAGGAATTGAGCTTAAACCTCACGGGAGTTTAGGTTAAACCTCACGGGAGTTATGGTTAAACCTCACGGGAGTTATGGTTAAACCTCATGGGAGTTATGGTTAAACCTCACATAAGTTTAGGTCAAACCTCACGGGAGTTTAGGTTAAACCTCACGGGAGTTTAGGTTAAACCTCACGGGAGTTTAGGTTAAACCTCACGGGAGTTATGGTTAAACCTCACACAAGTTTAGGTCAAACCTCACGTTTCTGCTTATTTGCACTCTCCATGTGTAGGGTTTAAAGCACATCCAACCTGAACACTGGCTTTAAATCTTTAAATCCTGTATGAAAACACCATGAAAGAACTCAACTGAGAGCCTGAAATACACTTTCAAGCTCTCTGCCTTTCACTTGTCTCCTGTACATCTCTGGGGACTGAAAACGAACACTTGCCCTGTTGGCCTCCAAGACTGGATGAACTGAAGGCTTTCAGCACAGTATTTTAACATTCGTGTACCACCAGGAACAGTTTCCCAGCCTCTACCTCCTAATCCCAAGGATTGTCAAGGCAATCATGACAATTTTAGAAAACAAACACAAGCAGAAAGGACATTATTATGGCAAATAGATGAATTTTAGGACAAAGCTCACTAATCACTCACTGAACCTGCAAAAGCAAACCTATCAGAATAATCACTTTCTACTTCACACAGGGGGCATCAAATAAGAATTAACATCAATTGGTAACAGCCCATGCTGTCCCTGATGTTATCCCATGGCTGGGAATCTAATGGCAGTGAGAGCCAGCAGAACAGCCATTATTTTACAACACAGCACCAGAAACATGTTCTTTCTAATTAAATACACACCCACCTCTTTCATCCCATAGGAGGGGAGTTTCTCTCGGAACCTCTGTGGGAAAGAAAACAACAGGACCTTTAACCACCTCTTGAACTGAAGCAATGGAACAGACCCCTCTGTAACCCAGGATAGACTGTGAAATAATGACAAACTGCTCAGCAATACAAGCCCATGGGAAAGAACTTTGATTCCATGAGTGTTTCAGTTTCATCAAATTTAGCAAGATGATCCAAAGCCAAGAGCTCAGCACAGGATGAGGTAGGTGTAAATTGCTGCAAGAGCAGGGCCTGGCATTGAAGGGAGAACTGGTGGTCATGGCAGCTGCTCTATTGGACAACTTCCTATATGTGGCTGTTAGAACAACATAAATTCTGTTTTTAAGGATTCCTTCAGAGCCCATTGTTGTACTGTCACTTTTAGACACAACTGCAGGGACATAATCCATAAAAAGAAAGAGAACCCCACTCAAAGAAACAATGAGTCAGCTCCAAATTTTAGTTTCTAACTGCCCCTGAAATTTGTAATTTTGCATTTTTAATCACTGTCCAATCACTAAGCCTGAATTTTATGAATTCTGAAGGTAATTTTTAGCAAAAGTAACATCATGACAGCTTCCTAGTACATAAACTGCAAGCAGGTACATTTTCAAGTTAATTTAAAAACAAAAATTCTAGTGAGAAGTTTTCTACTTAATACACAGAAAAGTACCTGCATTTCAATGTATCTGGGATCAGATCTCTTCTTCCTTAAGTCTTCTTTAAGCTGCTCATCCAAATCAGTATCCTGCTCATTTTTTTCAAAGAGATATTCCACATCCTGATCCAGGGATGTTTTTTCCAAGGCTGGTCTCTGTCTCACAGGAGCTTTTTCAGCATCTGGTTTCACTTTCACAGGCTGTTCTGAAGGGCTGGAATCAGAGAATAGAAACTGAATTCAGAGATTATCTGAGCTGTGCCTGGCCAGGAGCAGAGGGCAGGGAGCCACTCCAGGAAAACATCAGCTTGGGGTTGAGACCTTTCATCCCTCAGTCAATAAACCATGAGCCCATGGGAACAAAGAATCAGGGAATGGTTTGGGGTGGAAGGGACAAAGCCCACCCAGTGCCACCCCTGCCATGGGCAGGGACACCTCCCACCAGCCCAGGGGGCTCCAAGCCCTGTCCAACCTGGCCTGGGACACTCCCAGGGCTGGGGCAGCCACAGCTCCTCTGGGCACCCTGTCCTTATGGTGCATGTCATTGAACCAATGAAAGTCTCAAGGTATGAGCCACCAAAAACTTTACATCAGTCTCTAGAAAAGTAACATGTTCTTCTGTATCAAAGCAACAAAACATTTTCAGAGAATTGCTGCTTGACCACTGCCCTGTAACTGCATCAGCAAAATGATCTCCCACCCTCTCAGGTCAGCACACCTGGCCAGTTCACTGCTAGTGATGCCTGTGGGGTTTTTGATTTTTTCACTTTTATAGATTTTAGAAGTACTTGTAAATGTAGTAAAAAAGCAAATTTAGTGTGTTAATATTTCTGGCAGCTTCATTTCATTGTTTATGTATCCCAACCCCTGCCAGGCAGCAGTAGCTCAAATTCCTTTAGTGTTTACACTTCTTGTCAAGGTAGAAGGCTGAAGAACAAGACATAAACATAGGCCAACAACCTTGGGTCTAAGAACACTGGAAAAGCTGCCAGAGCCCTGTGAGTGCTGAGGAAGACAGAAATGAAGAACAGAGGGTCCCATGGCCCCAGACTCCCATCCTGAGGAGGTGTGACCAGAGCAGGACGGGGCTGGATGGAGAGATGTGTGGCCTGGGGACTGGGTGAGCAGTGTTATAAAAACCATGGAAATCCTGGGGGTGTCAGCATGTGTTCCTAAAGCCCTAAGCAGAGACATTAAAGAAGTCACCCTTTTATCTGATCCCACACTAACTTGGCTCAGAGCCTGTTTTATGGGGTCTCTCACTATCACTGGACACCTTTAACCAGCCCAGAATGGATCTGGCTCCACAGAGGGTGAGAGAGGATTCCAAAACTGCAGAGTAACTGAAAACAGAAGTCAAATGCCACCTCTGGAAGAGCAATGTCAGAGGCCAGGGGAGCTTAAAAATCCCATGTAGGTACCCGAGCAAGGCCTGAGATCAGTTAGAGGATTTTCTGACTAAGTAGAAATGTTACACCCTGTGGGGTGATGAGCTGGTAAGGCCTGATGGGTTGAGGGAGACATCTCAGCCCCCTGGAGGGATGTTCCTGGCAGAGGACAAAGGCTTTCAAACTGGTAAGATTAACATAGGGTGGAGTGTTCAGCAATAGCATGGCCTCCCTTTGGGATATCTTCTAGGAGCCACCTCCCCTCAGGCATCTGCATCACCATCACCCCCCAATAGATTGACTTTTAGCCACACAAACCACATGGAAGAAAAAAAAAGGTATTAAAAGTGTTTGGAGTTTAAACTCCAGTAGGAGAGGGAAATATGCCAGTGCCTCTGTGAGGGGAACTGCTGCAGCTTGTCCAGAACAACGTAGGGGTGAGGAGACCACGTGCTTTCTATTTTTTCCAACTTTACTTTCTTCCCTTCTTGCTTTGATTCTCACTTTATAAGCATTTCTTTTACTAAATGTGTTTTGCTACCTTCATACTGATAACAGTAACTTGCTTCTCACTTTGCTACTTTATATTGGTTATTGCTTTGTGCTATTCTTACTTTGCAATGACATAACTTGCTTTACTTTCAAAGAGCAGTTTCTTTTTTCCAACATGTGTGTTGATAAGAAGCAGCTCTGCTCTTCCATTTTGTCTTGTGTTACAGAGAGAGTGGTGTGCAAGATATTTCACTGTCCTGTGTTATTGATAGACTCTGGATAAATGCTGCAGGTGGCTGGTTTTAGTCAGTAGTTCTTTGTTGCTGGTTTCTGTCTGTTGTGAAAATGGGATACATTGCTGTGCTGGAACTTGAGTTTGGTGTGTTTGTCTCTGTAGAATGTGCTTTGTGCTGGTTTCTTTTGGGGTCTTTTATTATCCATTAAATACAATCTTGCAGCTGAATGTGATCACTGGAGAAGCAGAACCCACAATAACTGTCACATATTTGTATTAATAAATGTTATTTCAGGAGCTGTTGTGAGAAAGTTCTTTTGTGGCTTAAGTGTGGCTTCACACTAGAAGTCAGAATCCCTTCCACCTGTGTGCTGCCAGTTAAGAGACAGACAGTGTTGGGAACAGCAGGCTCTGATTCTCTAGAAGCACTTACTGCTAATAATTTTCTCCCTGGCTGAAGCGAAGCTTCTCATCAGAGCTCAGAACCCCTTCCACCCTGTGTGCTGTCAGTTAAAGGACAGACAGTGTTGGGTACACAAGGATCTGATTGTCTGGACGCACTTACGGGTAATAACTTTTAATTAATACAGTTAAGACTAGAAATCTTTGCATTTCTGTCTCCCTCCTCCCTTTCACATGACACACCCCCAAGTCAGCAATAATGGAAAGGAGTTTTACAGCAATGGCTACAACCATTCCAGTGTGACAACACAGTTGGAAAAACCTGAGAGCATTTGCTAATCCAGTTCACTCACTGGATGCAAGGAATTTCAGACACGCCTTCCTGCCAGTTTGCAAAAGGTTTGTCCAGTTCAAAACCAGTCAAATCATTAGCAATCGCGTGCCTGTACCTTTCCTCATCCCCGGACCACCAGGACATGGCTTCCTGCTCCCTGTCGTTCTTGGTCTGCACCGAATTCAGGAGCTGCACGATTTGCTCTTCCCTGCGCTCGTCCATGCGCACGACAGGTCTCTGCGGGACAGCGCAGCTCTCGTGGGGGAGTGCTCGGCGGCGGCACCGCCCGCACGGAACCCGCACAGCACCCGCACCGCACCTCATGCACAGCACCCGCACCGCACCTCATGCACAGCACCCGCACCGCACCCGCACCGCACCGCACCCGCACCGCACCTCACCCGCACCGCACCTCATGCACAGCACCCGCACCGCACCTCACGCACAGCACCCGCACCGCACCTCACGCACAGCACCCGCACCTCACCTCATGCACAGCACCCGCACCGCACCTCATGCACAGCACCCGCACCGCACCTCATGCACAGCACCCGCACCGCACCTCACGCACAGCACCCGCACAGCACCTCACGCACAGCACCCGCACCGCACCGCATGCACAGCACCCGCACCTCACCTCATGCACAGCACCCGCACCGCACCTCATGCACAGCTCCCGCACCGCACCTCATGCACAGCTCCCATGGGCGAGCGCTCGGCGGCGGCACTGCCCGCACGGAGCCCGCACAGCATCCCATAAACACCACCCCATAAACAGCGCCCCATGCACAGCACCGCACCCCATAAGCAGTGCCCGCACAGCACCTCATGCACAGCTTCCCTGGGCGAGTGCTCGGCGGCCGCACCGCCCGCACGGTACCGCACAGCACCCGCACCGCATGCACGCGCACGGTACCGCACAGCACCCCATAAACAGCACCGAATAAACAGCGGCCCATGCACAGCACCGCCCGCACCGCACCCCATTCCAGCGCCTCATAAACAGTGCCCGCACCGCACCCCCATGCACAGAACCCGCACAGCTCCCCATAAACAGCACCCCATGCACAGAACCCGCACAGCACCCCATAAACAGCACCCCATGCACAGAACCCCATAAACAGCACCCCATGCACAGAACCCGCACAGCTCCCCATAAACAGCACCCCATGCACAGAACCCGCACAGCTCCCCATAAACAGCGCCCCATGCACAGAACCCGCACAGCACCCCATGCACAGCACCCCATGCACAGAACCCGCACGGCACCCCATGCACAGAACCCGCACGGCACGGCATGAACAGCACCCCGTTCACAGCACCCCACGCCCCGCCCCGGCCCCGCCGCTGCCGCACCTGCTGCCGGTCGGCGTTCCGGCTGCGCTGGCCCTGCCTCCGCGCGTACCACAGCCCGATGTCGCGGCCCTTCAGGTGGCTCGGGTGCCGCCCGCGCCCCCCGGGCCCGCCCGCCGAGGGCCCGCCCGGCCCGTGGCCGCCATCCCCGCCGCGCCCGCGGCCCCGCTCCCGCCGCTGCTCGAAGCTCATGGCCGCGACGGCCGAGCCCCGGCCCGGCTCCCAGGGGCGGCAGGTCCGACAGAACCGGCGCAGTCCCCACAGCCCAGCCCGGCCCGGCCCGGCTCCCGCAGCCCCGCGCGGCCCGCCCGGCCCCGCCTCATCCGCCGGCACCGCCCGCCCCGTCCGGCCGCACTTCCGCCCGCACCGCCCCGGATCGATCCCACCTTCAGGGACCGGTTCGAGTCCCCGCCCCGCCCGCACAGAGGCGGGTTCGACTCCCGGCCCACAGACCCGGGTTCGGGTCTCAGTCCCGCACGGACACGGGTTCGAGCCCGCCCTCACAGGCCAAGTTCGAGTCCCCGCCCCGCACGGATCCGGGTTCGAGTCCCCGGTCCGGCGGAGCTATCGCGACACGGCCGGGGCAGCGACAGCGGCTGGCTCGGCACTGAACTGCCCGCAGCTGCCCCGCACGGCCCGTCCGCAGCTGCAGCGCAGACCTTAAGGCTGCCCTAAGTGTTGCCCTCCATCCTCCCACCCTTCTGGGGCCGGAGGCTGCTCCCATCGTGTCGTTTATAAAATACAATGTACGTGTTAAACAGCCCTTGTCCTGGGTCCCCTCACCTGTGTAAGGGACACACCCTGTGCAGGTTCTCCAGAGTGGGACAGTCAACCTTTTACATTAGATAAAAATATTTACACTAGCATTACTCTTTCAACAATAAATTAACGTTCTTTTCATTTTCCTCACCACCACTGTGCAGCTTTAAATGCTTCTTCAGCCTCATTTCTTCACACATTCTCCTGCCTTTTCTCCCTTGCTGGCGTGATGTCCTCCCATTTCAGGGTTTCAGCATTCAGATCTCTGAGGAAACACAGTTCACACACTGATTTTCCACATTCAGGTGCAGGGCTGATTCTTCCAGAGGAAACCATTCCTTTTTTCCCAGCCCACTGCTGACTGACAGTCCAACATTCCCAGCACTTGGCCGTGCAAAGGGAGAAGATAAAAGTTTCTATTTTCTCTTTTCCTTTCCCCTCACAAAGGGGTTTATGCACCCGCACACCAACGGGTTGGTCTCCCTGAGGCTGCAGGTGCTACAGACTGGAGAGTTATCTCTGGTTCTCTGACTGAGATCTCCAGGGCAGAGAAGTGCCTGGTGCTGAGTCGCTTGGGGAATTTGAACAGTTTTCCCCTGTTTGCTCCAGCAGCAACCCCTGACACTGCACCTGCACACCTGAGCAGTGCTCACCTCTGGAATCACTGGGATTTTGTGCCACAGCAATTTCCATCCCCATGCAAGTACCTGCTGCATTTCCATCGTGTCCTTTCACACTGCAAAAAAACACACATTCTAAAGAAAATATAACTCCAAATATTTTTATGTCCATTTAAATGCTGAAAAGAACTGCAAATGAGTCAAAACTACTGTAACATCCAGCTGTGGAGCTGCTCCCTCATTTCCACAGGTTCCCACAGACACAGCAGCCAGTGCCAGCCACCACCAAAGCTGTGCATTAAGCCTTTATTTAGGACTCCCTGTAGACACACACGTTCCTCAAATAAACAGATATGTAAATAAATAACTTGAAATCCACCGTACAAAGCTGTAAAGCACTTGAGTATTTGTTATCCCCTTGGCAGAGCATTAACAGTTTGCATTGATTTAACAGTGTCCCCAAATAAAGTCTGTATGTCAGGAAAAACCACTGACATTGTGTCTGCTTGGGAAACCTGTGCCAGGAGGAGCAGCTGAACACGTGAGCAGGGTGTGTGTGAGCAGCTGAACACCTGAGCAAGTGTCAGAGCATCTGAACACGTGAGCAGGGTGTGTGTGAGCAGCTGAACACCTGAGCACAGTGTGTGTGAGCAGCTGAACACCTGAGCAGGGTGTGTGTGAGCAGCTGAACACCTGAGCAAGTGTCAGAGCATCTGAACACGTGAGCAGGGTGTGTGTGAGCAGCTGAACACCTGAGCACAGTGTGTGTGAGCAGCTGAACACCTGAGCAGGGTGTGTGTGAGCAGCTGAACACCTGAGCACGGTGTCAGAGCAGATGGGCACAGGTATAAGGGTGCTGAGCGACCCCTCAGCTGGTGCTGCCCCGCTCCTCCCACTCCCTGTACACCTGGTTCAGCAGCTGGGCACAGGTGTGGGGGTGCTGAGGGGCCCCTCAGCCGGTGCTGCCCTGCTCCTCCCGCTCCCTGTACACCTGGTTCAGCAGCTGGGCACAGGTGTGGGGGTGCTGAGGGGCCCCTCAGCCGGTGCTGCCCCGCTCCTCCCACTCCCTGTACACCTGGTTCAGCAGCTGGGCACAGGTGTGGGGGTGCTGAGGGGCCCCTCAGCCGGTGCTGCCCTGCTCCTCCCGCTCCCTGTACACCTGGTTCAGCAGCTGGATCTCCTCCTGGTGCCCCCTGTCCGTGTGCCGCCTGCTGCTGTTCCGATGCGCCTCCACCGTGTCCGGGATGGAGATGCTGATGTCGCTGCCGGGGCTGTGGCAGGGGATGAGCAGGGAGTAGGAGGCGCTCTCGCCCAGCTCACAGGACACAAACCTGTTCTCCCTGCGGGAGTAGCGCAGCGAGGGGGACCTGGCCTGCGTGGAGGACTGGCTGATGTTGCTGATGATGGACACGGAGTCCAGCGCCTCTTCGTTGTCACAGATCTCCAGCACCTCCAGATGGATCTTCACGCTGGTGTCAGCCCAGGTGTGAGGGGACCCCTCTGGGCTGGGCTCGTGCCCAACACTCTTGGATCGATACACCTCGACCTTCTTGGTCGTGGGGCTGATTCTCTGCCCGCCAGAGCTCACCTCGTACGTGGACAGCGAGAGGGTTTTGCCCGTGGGTGCCTGGAGGGACACGGTCCCTTGGAATGCACACAGAGGGACGGCCAAGGCCCCGCCCGGGCGCTGCAAAGCAAACAAGGACCGTTATCTGTGGCCAGTTTTACAAGTCTGAATCCATTATAAATAAGCAAATTATGCTCAGTTTGTTAATTTATTTTACTGCCTTTTCCTTGCAGAATTTTAGGTACCTCGTATTTATGATTTGAAAGAGCAAAAAGAAGTTCTACACCTTAGGATACAAAGTGAAGTCCCAAGAGACTGTGACTCAATATGACATCTAGAGAATACAAAATAAAGTTAAATAAAAGCTGACTCTTCAATGCAACATAATGTGCTGCCTAATAAACCACTGTGGATTTGTCAGACTGAACACCAGGGGGATGAGGGGATGTCTGAGGCACCCGGAGGGAGAATGAGCAATCTCACACACTGGGATGAACACTCCAGGTCTGGAGAATGAGACATTTCCCAGTGATTTAGTGGCTCTTTTCTAAGTCTGTTTTCTCTTGAGAAATCAGTACTTACTGTCAGAAGTGAAAAAGATCCATGAAGTCTTTATGTCCCTGTGCAGTCCCTGACCAAGGAGGCAGTGAACTCTGTCACATTTACCACCAGAACAATTCCAGTAGAAACTTTGCTCAATTCCAGACACCTTCACCTGTTTCTGAGGCACAGAACTCACTTGTCCCTGCAAACTGTGCCCCAAACTCCGTGCTCTGGCTCTGGGCCCTGCTCACTGCAAGCAGGAACCAGGCACTGGCACAAAGGTACAGAGCTTCGTGAAATAAAACCAATCCTGTCTTTTCAACCAAAGTGCCATTTAGCAGCTTTTGTGTCTCTGCTGTTCTGCAGCAAATCAGACAAAATAATGCTCAATAAAATGAACAACTTTTGCTCCAGCTCCAGCACTGAGCTTGTCTGAGCAGACTCAGTTCCACCAGGACTGGCAGTGCAGCAGAAGGGCACTGCACAGCTGAAGGGCATCATCCATCCCACACCAGCTGGGTATCCATGGCAACTCCACAGGGCCAAGGGAGCCTCTTCTGATCCTGGAAGGGAAGACTTGACTTCCAGAGACCTCACTCACTACTCACTCTCAGCCAGGAGAGGTGAAGGAATGGTCAGACACTCCTCTACTTCAACACAGCAGATTTAAAATTCACCCTATTCTGGCTCTTTATTCACTTGCAAAGACTTTTTCTCTGCATGTCCACAGACACATACAAGTATTTATCCATTGTACACTGCATATATATGTGTGTACATATATATATGTGTATATATAGATATACACACACTTATGAGAGAGGCTGTGGCTGCCCCAGCCCTGGGAGTGTCCAAGGCCAGGCTGGAGCAACCTGGGATAGTGGGAGGTGTCCCTGCTCATGGCAGGGGGTGGAATGAGATGATCCTTAAGGTCCTTAAAACACAAACCATTCTGTGATTCTATGAAGTATTTACCTTTTAACAATTAATTTCTTGATTTCTGGTAGCATTGAAAGGTTTCAATTTGGAAATGCTCAAATGTTTCAATCACAGCATTCCCCACACAGAACATTCTGGAAGCCAAAATCACTGTCCTTCTGTTGAGACCAACTTTGAACTGAACACCCCAAAATACCTGCCAGGACCCACCAAAGTGGCAGCCCAGCACCAGCTCAGAGCTGTGCCTCTGCAGGGCCTTGTTCTGCAGCTTTGCAGCACAGAAACACCAAGCTGGCCATTTGCAATGTTGCCTAATATACATAATAATTATATATACATGTATATATTCATGCCTTGGGAATGCTGATGGATCTCCAAGGCCGTGCTGCTTCCCTCCAGCCATTGTGGAGAGGCTTTGTGTCCATCCTCTCCCACCCCAGGACATCCCCCCATGCAACCCCTGCCTAAGATGCCCAGAGAATGTTCTGTTGGAATCTGGGACAGGGATTTCACTGGAGAACTTCATGTACCAGCACACGCATTTTTAACAAGCAAAGACAAAAAATCCCAACAAAATAAATCACAAATGTCCTTGTTCCTTTCAGAGTGCTGATGCATTCTGAGCAGAGAAATCTCTGCATAATTGATAAACAAATCCTTTCATTATTTAATT
This sequence comes from Pithys albifrons albifrons, assembly GCF_047495875.1. Taxonomy (NCBI): domain Eukaryota; kingdom Metazoa; phylum Chordata; class Aves; order Passeriformes; family Thamnophilidae; genus Pithys; species Pithys albifrons. Next base: position 26,108,974 of record NC_092468.1, on the reverse strand, counting down.
CCATTATCACTTCCCAGATTTCACAAAAGACAGGAGGGAGCTGTGGTTGCCATGAGGCAAAACCTTCCTCATCATCACTGTGGGTCAGGACTGGGCTCCCCTATCCCGAGGGACTGTACTCACCAGGGAGAGTATTGTCCATAGGGAGGATACTGTCCATAGGGGAGGATACTGTCCATAGGGAGGATACTGTCCATAGGGGAGGATATTGTCCATAGAGAGGATACTGTCCATAGGGGAGGATATTGTCCATAGGGAGGATATTGTTCATAGAGAGGATACTGTCCATAGGGGAGGATATTGTCCATAGAGAGGATACTGTCCATAGGGGAGGATACTGTCGATAGGGGAGGATACTGTCCATAGGGGAGGATATTGTCCATAGAGAGGATACTGTCCATAGGGGAGGATACTGTCCATAGGGGAGGATACTGTCCATAGGGAGGACATTGTCCATAGGGGAGGATATTGTCCATAGAGAGGATACTGTCCATAGGGGAGGATACTGTCCATAGGGGAGGATACTGTCCATAGGGGAGGATATTGTCCATAGGGAGGATACTGTCCATAGGGGAGGATACTGTCCATAGGGGAGGATATTGTCCATAGGGAGGATACTGTCCATAGGGGAGGATACTGTCCATAGGGGAGGATACTGTCCATAGGGGAGGATATTGTCCATAGGGAGGATACTGTCCATAGGGGAGGATACTGTCCATAGGGAGGATACTGTCCATGAGGGAAGGGCTCTGGGAGCTACAGACCTGTATCCTGCTTTGCCCTCCTGAGCACTGCCAGCCTGGGAGATTTGTGTTGCCTGAAGGCATTTAAGTACAGGCAAAAGAAGACATGCCAAATTTACACTCCATCTCCTTAGGAAGGGAGGTACATGGGGACTTTATGAGATGTTAAAGGTACTTTTCAAAAATGCAGCTGAGTGAGAGTTAGAAATGACAAGTGCCATTTTCTCTCTCCCTCTCAGTTACAGCCACTCTCTACAGGTATTCAGTAAGCCCTGCTGCCTCCTTCTCCCTAGTGCCACTTTCATTCTAGAGAAATCACTTTGATGGAGTAACTCTTTACTCACAGAACAGACAATGAGGAGACAACCAGCTGTGACATGAGTATTATTTCCTCAAGGAAGTGCCACCCTCCAAGACTTCAGCAGGAAACCAAAGCTCAGTCTGGCACTCTGCTCTTCAAACAGCCCCATCTAAGTCATTGATACCTTCCCTGCTGCTTATTTAAGGTCTGAAAGTAATAGAATACAAAATACTGCTTCCACAACACAACTGAAAATAGGCAGCCTTCAGCAGGGCTCAGGGGGTGACACAGGGCAGTGGGGAGAGGCTCCCTGGCCCTGGTTTCCCTGGCCCACCCGAGGCAGGGGAGCAGGGAGGGCAGCTGGGCAGGACAGCCCAGCCCTGCAGCTGTGGGAGCTCAGCCTGGCAGGGCTCAGGTACCACACACCCATCAGCTGAGCTGGGAATGGCTGTTCTTCCTTCTCCTGCCAGCTCTTACAGGTTCTCCCATGGAAAAGGAAGCTGGAAGCACTCAAGTGAGAACACCTGTACTTAGGTACCCTCCAAGAACCCCTGGATTTCCTGCAGAAGGACATGGCCAGTCACTGCCAGGGACAGACTCCTCTTTTACCACACAGGAGAAATGCAGTGATGGGAACAAAGTGACTTTTCTTAGACACTTCAGGACTTCCAGATAGGATGAATATAAGGAATGGTTTTCAATTTATTTAGTGTGTGGCCCAAACTGATCTTTCATCCAGCATACACCTGAGCAAGGCATTAAAGTTATTTTCACAAAGCTTGCTGGGGTTTCACACTCTGCCCTTTCCCAGCAGCAAAGCAAATGTCAGCTGTGAAGCTCTGGCAGCTCCTGCTGAATGTCAGAACCAGGGAGAGCTGTAGCTCCAAAGCCTGGAACTTTTACCCCATGGGAGCCTTAATGCCTGGCACTGCACACTGAGTTATACCTTGGCAAGGGTCAGAAGAGCATGACTTGTGACTCCCTGAAATGCAAGCAGTGAAGAGTATGTCCAAAAGGGACACACAGAGCCCCAGGGCATGGCCAGCATCCCCAGGCAGGTGCTGCACAGAGAGCTGCTCACACTGCTGCAGTCTGCACTGGCAGCCACAGCACATGGGAAAAGAAATTACTGTTATTTGTTTTAAACACCCTCTGGAAACTCCTGCAAGAGCCACAGTTGTGAACCTGTTGATATAGTGACTTCATTGACCAGGCTGTACATGGCACACAAGACCTGAGCAAGAACTGGTAGATAAACCCAGGCTGAGTCATCCCTTACTTTTGCCCCCAAATGCAGTAGCTCATCTCTGCACACTGCACCAGAGTGAACACTGGCTTTTCATGAAAGGCATGGCCAGTCAAATTTGAAACATCAGACACTTTCCTACTCTGACTCAGGTGATAAAGTTGTGTTCATCAGATGGAGAGGGATTCCCCAGCTGGGATGCAAAACACATCTCACCTAAGCATGTGGAAAGATCAAGGGCAAGTTGATCAGCCTTGAAATCACCCTGTGTGGAGCTGGAGGTTGGATTAGGTGACTTCCACAAGCCCTTTCCAAGTTAAGCCTTCTCCAGGTCCTGTCCTGTGGACTTCACACAGGCTCTTACCCCACTCCAACCCACGGGAATGCCAAATGTCCACTGAGTGCCACAGTGCACATTCATGTTTGATTCTGCTTTTCCCCCACCCAAAATATAAGGATGACAGAAAGAGTCACCAGGTGCTTGGAAACACTCTTGAAAATGCCCTCTTTTGGAGTCTTTGGGACAGAAACTTCCTACTCATGAAGATGAGTTAGCAGCATTCATACTGAATTCCCACCATATACAAATCATGCAGGGGCACCCAAAGTCATAAGAAAACTCCATGATTTAGCAGACAAGTGAGAAATTATGGCAGGATCAGCATCTGCAAATAGGTCTATGGTTATTAGACATTACACAATGCTAAGTATGAGTTTTACTAAAAGTAACTACACTGCCAACAGGACTAATAGAAAGGCCAGTGTAAGTAAAATAATTCTTATTACATAAGGCAACTTATTCTCAGAAAAGAGCGAGGGCAAGTCCCTGCTGTACCTGCCGAGGGGTCCTCTCAGATCTGCTCCTGCACCACTCCCAGTCAGTGAGCTCAGGTTTGGGGCTCTCCTCGTGGCTCAGCCTCCACTCTGGTCCATCAGGGGTGGTTGGTGGGGCAGGGTCTGTGCCCTGCTCGGCCCTGCAGGGCCCGGGGGCACCACCACTGCCCCTGCCAGGCTCTGGCTCGTCGCAGCCAGACCCCACCAGGCTGTGGCAGGACATGGAGTTACCAGCACTGCTGTGGTGGGGGTGGTTTTCCTGGGATATTCTGTAGATTCCATACCCTTGCTGGAAGGACAGGTTGAACCTGAAGCCCCTGTGTTGGGCTAAGCAGGAAGGGAGGAAACATCATATTAAGAGTCAAAAGCAAGAAATAAAATGAGACTACACACACAATGAAAATGGCATGCTGAACATGGAATAAATTATCCAACCACTGCTACAAACAGACAATTTTCTGTCCATACAACAAACTGTTGAGAAGAAAGACTTCTAAGAGCAAACTGCCTTCTGGGTGAACTGCAGTCATTTTATCCAAGGAAGTGGCTAAAAGGGCATCAGTGGCAGCACAAGCCATTCTGCACCTGCAGGGTGTGTTTAAGGAGAACAAAAGCCATGCACAGGGAATGGCCTCTCCAGGATTCAGGAGCTCTTTCTCCCTAAACATGCAGCTGATGTCAGGAACCCATCCACTGATGTTAGAGGACTTTCACTCCAGAGAATGGGAAACAATTCCCACATCTTCAGAAATATTAGCCCTCAACTTCTGCAGCTGAGACCAGATGATCCCTGTAGGTCCCTTCCAACTGACCCATTCCATTGGTCCAGCTGTTTGGTGTGAGGCCCAGAGACAAACAGGGTTCTAGCAGACTCCAAGGGGGTTACCAGGGAAGGTCTGGCACCCTCTGTTACACCAAGGCAACCCTTGCACACTTACTTTTGAGATCCTCTGAAGACACTGCATAGGAATCCCTCCTGCAATTGATGATGCAGCCACAGGGCAGGTGGAGCCAGTGCTGGGACAGCACAAACACAGGGGTGGCCATGGCAGCCAGCACGGTCAGCAGGAAGCTCAGGGCCTCAAAAGGCAGGCTCTGCACACCAGTGATGTACTGGACAACCATCTGTACCTGGAAGGCAAAGCATTTTGAAATACACATCACTTCAGGCACTTGAGATGCTTCCTGGAACAAACAGAACATCTCACTATGAATATGACACAACTGTAAGACACAGGTGTTTGCTGAGCACAACAATTCTGGTTCCAACAGAGAGCAGAGAAAACACCCTCACTGTTCCTCCCCTCACTGTGCAGTTCTCAGAAAAACCCTCACTGAAGCTAAATATAGATGCTGAGCACTATTAACCAGCTCCCAGGCCAAGCAACTCAGCAGGGGCTGGTGGCTCAGCCCCTCCTGTGGGCTGAGGAACCCCAGCCCAGGTGCAGAGTCCCTGCACATCCCAGAGCAGGGTTCACACTGCCCCACATCCCTGCACACCCCAGGGCAGGGCTCACACTGCCCCACATCCCAGGGCAGGGCTCACACTGCTCCACATCCCAGGACAGGGCTCACACTGCCCCACATCCCAGAGCAGGGCTCACACTGCCCCACATCCCAGGACAGGGCTCACACTGCCCCACATCCCAGGGCAGGGCTCACACTGCTCCACATCCCTGCACATCCCAGGGCAGGGCTCACACTGCCCCACATCCCTGCCCCACATCCCTGCACATCCCAGGGCAGGGCTCACACTGTCCCACATCCCAGGGCAGGGCTCCCACTGCCCCACATCCCTGCCCCACATCCCAGGGCAGGGCTCCCACTGCCCCACATCCATGTCCCCTGTTCTCAGCAGACCCCTTGCTAAAGTACCTGCTCCCAAATGCACATCCGTGCCTGTGGACCACACTCCTCACACCCCCAGCACTACAGGGATTACAGATACAAATGAACTGCATTTTCCTAACAGACTCCTGGTTTTAACCCATCTGGCAAAGGAGGTGACTCAGAGCCGTGATGAGACAAATGATGAGACAACAGAATATCAGCCCAATGAACTCTGCCAAACCCACTGGACACCAGTTAAACTCATGCAGTGGCACAGACCTGTTGGAAAGGACTTGCTGGCACAGCTGTACTGTAAGAACAACTGCAATGGCCACTGTTCACCTGTTTCAATCCATGGCCCACAGGTCACATCCCACTGAAATATAAGTGGACATTGAAAAGCGATCTGACACTTTACCATCATTGGGAGCCAGAGAACGACTTTGGTCAGTCCAAGGATCAGCGAGAATCGTTTCTGGGCAAAGCCCACCAAGAAGTTCCTGCTCTGTGTGCTGCCCATGGGGGCACCACTCCCAGCCACGCCCTTCCCCAAAGCTGCCTCGGAGTTTGGGAAGTGCTCCAGGGTTCTCTCCGCAGGGTCCAGCGGTGACAGCGGCAGGGCAGGCGCGGGGGTGCCGGGGGTGGGGACGCCTCCAGGCACCTCCAAGTAGCCCGAGGGCAAGAGCTGGGGCTCAGCTGAGCACAGCAGCTGGTGAGACAGGGGAACAGCCAGCACTGCCATCAGCGAGAAGCACAGGCAGTAGACAATGAATACAACCAGGATGTAGGAACTGGCACAGTCGGTGAAGCACCCCCAGGAGGTGGGGATGTACCTGCCCCACCCACACAGGGGCAAAATGCAGACCAACAAACTGACAATCCAGATGGTGAGGATGGCCCAGACCACGCTCACACGTCTCTTGGAAGTGCTGCAGCTCAGGGTCTCAGCTGTGCTGATGGTGTAGAAGTTGTAAGAAACTATAAATGCCCCTTTCAGGTTGCTAGAAAGGCCCTGGAATAAATACACGAGTGCCGATGTGGTGCACAGAGGCTGGGGGAGGACTTCACTTGACCACTGCATGAGCATGAAAATTATCAGTGGCACGATGCTGATCAAATCACCTACTGCCAAGGAGGTCACAATCACCGAAACCGTGGTTTTGTTCTGCATTTTCAGCAGAGAAACCAGTGAATAAATGCTGCTCAGAAGGGCTGGGAATGCAATGGCAAAAGTCAAGCAGAACAGAAGGACATTCCAAGTCCTCTGCTCACTGGGCTTGTCCACGATGCCATGATTTTCACTGAAGAAGGTCGTCCCATTGAGCGACAAGTTACCAGGAATTACTGACATTGTCCTCGGCATTCCTTTTCCTTTGCCTGCTCACTGACACTGCAAGTTTTCACCGGCTGAAACCAGAACTGTCGGCTCCACAGCACAAGTTTCTTTGTCTTCCTAGACACTCTTTTGTGGCATCCAATGACCAAATATTCACCTGACAGCATCCCTGATAAAAACCAGGCAACAGTGAAGTACCAAAGGTGCTGAAAAAAATGCAATTCTTCACACTCCTTGCCGTGCTGAAGATGGTTAATTCAGGCTCTCCAGGTAGGCACGTCCTTCCCTCCCTGCAGCCGGACCGAGGCACGGAGCGTTCCCCCGACTCAGCGGGCCCGAGGGAGGGCACGGGCGTGTCCAGCCGTGGTGGCTCCTGCAGAGCCGGAGTAGCGGGAGCAGCTGTTGGATCACCGAGCGCTGCCGGAGCTGCAGGAGGGAGGGAGGAGCCGGTGCGGGTGGCAGTGAGGATGCTCCCGGCTCCTGTGGCTGGATCGGAGCCTGGAGCAGCAGCGTCCCCGCCAGGCGCCACCTCCGAGCGCACCGCGATCCAGCACACGCTCCCTGGCGCTGATGTCACCGCGGTGTCCCCGCCGCGGCCCCGCGCCTGCAGCTCCCCTGGGATGCCTGTCATTGATTCCCCCGCTCCGTGCCGCGGTGATTCCCGCTGGAATGCCGCTGTGATTCCCGCTGTGATCCCGCTGGAATGCCGCTGTGATCCCGCCGTGATTCCCGCTGTGATCCCGCTGGAATGCCGCTGTGATCCCGCTGGAATGCCGCTGTGATCCCGCTGGAATGCCGCTGTGATTCCCGCTGTGATCCCGCTGGAATGCCGCTGTGATTCCCGCTGTGATCCCGCTGGAATGCCGCTGTGATCTCGCTGTGGATCCCGCTGTGGATCCCGCTGTGATTCCCGCACTCCGTGCCGCGGGCTTGGCCAGGGAACACCCCTCACAACTGGCCACCAGCTCAGGTCTGCCACGGAGATGCCCCAAATCCCAACGGATCTGGGCACAGAGGAGCCCACACGTCGCACTGGGAGTTGTCAGCTGTTGTGAAGGTTTTCCTACAACAGGACACTCAGAAGAGCCAGGAAGCACCTGCTAAAGGTGCCCACGCACAATCCACGTGTTTTCCCAGAGAACAGGCGTGTGCTTGGAGAGTCAAACCCCACAGCAAAGCATCCAAGAAGTCTGGATAAATGAGCACACTCACAGGGCACAGAGCCCTGAGCAGGTGCACAGGGAGCACGTTTGGGGTTGACTTTTTAAACAAATAAATCATCTTGACTCCCTCCAAATTCAATCTCACATTCACAAATGCCCAGATGCTGCCAGATGTGCTGAGCCTGGGAAAGTATGTAACTGTTAGACCCTGTTCTGCAGATCCTGAGTCTAAGTCAGACAACCTCATTTTCAGTATCCTGCCACAAGCCTTTCCTACCAGAATTCCTGAAGTTGTTAGAATCATAGTCTAGAGAAAATTAAAACTTATTCAGTGCACATTGCCTTTGGTGTCAAAATGGGCCTTTCTTTCTCATAAATGACAAAAAACAAGCCTTAAGGGACAGAAATGAGATTTATTTTCTAGGAAAAGGAGCAATGATTTTGTTTTCCCAGCCATTTCCCAGCATTTTTATTGCAGAATTTGTATTACTCACTCCTGTGCCTGCACTCAGCCAGGCACCTGACACCATCCAGCAGCACGATGTTCCCAAGCTGAGCTGCCTCCTGACTCAGTCTGGTATTATTTCACTGTCTCATGTCTCACTGCCCCTGACAGACCTGCCAGACACCCTTTAACAGGGAAGGTATCACAGATCCTGGAGCCCTGGCAGGGGCCTCTCTGCCACCCTGACTGCTTGGAGGAGACAGTGCCTAAGTTCAAATTCCTTTGGCAATATCCAGCTTCCCTTCAGTCTGTAATTCCAATTAGAACAGAACACAGATCTTTGGGCAATGGTTTGGTATCACTCACTGAGTATCTCCAATCTCCAGCAACAGGCACTGGGAAATCTGGGAGCAGGTCAAACCTGCCCTGGCTCCCTGTTTAGTGAAAACAAGTCTTAAAACCCCAAATCTGTTCAAACAGAAATTGTTATCTAACCCTTTTCTACAAGGGAACATCTGCCAGTGTCTGGGTCCATCCCATTTCACTTTGTCTGCTGGTAAGAGAATTCATGAGAGAAACTGTGTGGTTTCATTTCACCACTCCCAGTGAAATATTAATGAGGTTTTTTATTCTCCTCAGATTCTCAGAACAGCTACACCCTTTACCTACTGCCAGATTTGAGTGGGGATGACAGCAAAGGTCACCGTGGCAGTGGGAGCTGCAAACTGCCCAGGCACAGGATGGGTTTCAGCACTGAGCACTGTCAAGTTCACTTGCAGATGAGCAGGAATCCTAAATGTCAGTCTGCTTATCCCCCACTGAAAACATTGCAATCAATGTGGAATGGTGAGTGCAAATCATGAGCAGAGCAGCAACTCCCTGGGGTGTCTGTCGGGTATTTACTGCAAGTGCAGCCCCACAGCCACGAGCAGGCAGGGAACATTGCTCTGTGTAAATGTTATGGGCACATTGAAAAGAAACAAGCATTCAAGTAGAAAAAAAAGGAACAAAATAAAGCCAAATTCCAGGGGAAATTATATCACAGTCTGAAAGGCTCGAGGCTGGTGCCTTTTCAAAGGCAGAGAAAATGGCCCATGTTTTCCCAACGCAACTGGAAGTTGCGAAACAAGTTGCAGGTGAAACAACAGAAGGAACATCTGTAGTGAAAATGAACAAACACTTGTCTTCACGCTGGGGGATTAAACGGAATTCTTTGCCTGCTGGAAGAGTAATGATCCATCTCGAGCAGTTAACGAGAGGCAGCTGCACCAGCACCGAGGGCTGAGTCACTGAGATATTCCCACTGCTCCTGACTGAGATATTCCCACTGCTCCTGACTGAGCCATTCCCACTGCTCCTGACTGAGCCATTCCCACTGCTCCTGACTGAGCCATTCCCACTGCTCCTCACTGAGATATTCCCACTGCTCCTGACTGAGATATTCCCACTGCTCCTGACTGAGCCATTCCCACTGCTCCTGACTGAGCCATTCCCACTGCTCCTGACTGAGATATTCCCACTGCTCCTGACTGAGATATTCCCACTGCTCCTGACTGAGCCATTCCCACTGCTCCTGACTGAGCCATTCCCACTGCTCCGTGCCTGAGCCATTCCCACTGCTCCTGACTGAGCCATTCCCACTGCTCCGTGCCTGCAGTCACTGAGCCATTCCCACTGTTCCCTGCCTGAGCCATTCCCACTGCTCCGTGCCCGCAGCTGGGCAGGATCTACAACTGCTGCACAGCCCTGTCCTGCTGCCCACCCACAGCCTGCCCCCCTCATCCTCATCCCACTGCCCAGAGCAGCCCATGGCAGGAAAATTCAGATTCCCCCAACGTGCCAGGAACTCTGAAGGAAAGCTCCTTCACTTATTAACTGTTTTCCTAAGGAAACACACACCCTGCCTTTATATTACCTGCATTCTCCAAACCCAGGAATAAAATGACTATCCTTCCATTTTGGATGGGAAACACTGAAGTCACTGCCAGGGATATTTCCTTTCCTCACCTGCCCACACACTGTATGGGAGCAGACTGGGGGAGTCTGTCCCCACATCACCACAACACACCAGCCAGGTGTGTTGTATCAGGTGTACACCAGGCAGGTGTATTTGTATCAAAGCAAAAAGGGGGAACATTTTCACTTCTACTTAACTTCACCCCCACTGATTACCCATAATGTCTCAGTTTCTCTTATCTGTTTCCTAAGTAATAGGCCACAAAGATATTCCTGAATTCCAGAGCTCCCACTCACTTGGATTACAACTATTTGTAAAAGTCCAAGTATGCCAACACTTAGCACACACCTCTGTATCTGCTCTAGGTACACAACTGCTAAATTCAGTTATTCTAACAGCACTTTCTACAAGAAACAGTGTTGGCTTCTCAGCAGCATCACTGCAACATTATTTAACCCATTAATTTTATTAGCAAGAATAAATTAAAATCTTACTGTGCAGAATTGTGTCTTCTTTGAATCCAACTGTAGAAGTTGTGGCTCCTCTGCAGGAATGACTTTCTGTCACCCCCTGACAAGTCACACCTTCTGCTGAGTGCAGAGGGACCTCAGAGCACCTTCACAAGCAGGAAACCTTTTCCCTGTTAATGACAGAGGCACAGCAGAGGAAAGGAGGACCTGTGGTTCTCTTCTACACCATCACCCATTCAGGAAGCCTCAGAACTCCTTAAAGCTCCAAACTAGTGATCAGAACCAGCTGAGTGTTCTACAATGGGACAACATGAATTAATTTTCATTATTCATTCTTACTCCCAAATCTGCACTTGTTGGGATTTCAAATGGGATCATTCAGACAGAATTACAGGTGATTTTGTGGTGTGTGAGAGGAGCTTCTGTTATGATCAAAGGAAGAAACCCAAAGCTTTACAGTGTCTCACATGACACTATTTAAGAATTTTAACTTTCATTCTACTCACATGCACCTTATTTGTTGCGTTTGTAACTGTCCAGGGAGTCACATTCCTGGCTCTCTTCCCGTTTTCACGGGTGTAAAATGTCGGTGCCTTCAGCCAGAGGCTGATGTTGTATCCTCAGCACAGCCCAGCACACTCCTAAGGGAAGGTCAAACAGAGCAATTGAAGAAACATCAATCCCCACCACCTGCAGTGACCTCTGCCAAGAGCTGGAGACCCTGTCAGGGCTGGGGACACAGGAGCACATTTCACTTCTGCCTTGCTCAGCTTTGGAACATCAAGTTCAGCCCCTCTTGACAATTCTGAACATCTTTTGTTCTATTTTTACCCCCTAAAAGACAGGATAACATCCCTAAAAGCAGAGTGGGAACATCAAAACAACATCTGGAGCCAAAGCTCAGCCCCTGGAATGAGGGAACCCAGTCTTTGCAAAGAGCTCCCCAGAACATGCAGTAATTCCAGAAGTGGCTCTCAGACCTGTGTCCTGTCAGGAGGGGCTGTCACAGGTTTGCAGGGCTGTGGAGCCAAGGTTCCTGCAGCCAAGGAATGGTTTCCTCTCAGGGACACACCTGCAGATAGTCTTGACATAATTATAGCAGAATTTAATTTGGAAGAGGCTGTTTGATTTTCCAAATAAAGAAATCCTTCTCCTTAAATTAATTGAATGTACTTAGGAAATTATTTTTTTAAAAAGGCAAAAATGAAGGATGAAGGGAAGCATTTGACAAGTTGTGACTTGGGACACTGAAGGATTTTCCTTTGTGAAGGAAAGATTTGTCTTTACACACTGCCAGGGCTCCTGACACACAGCAGAGGCTCATTTTCCCACTTGCATTGCTGGGGGCTTCTTTTCATCACTCTTAATTACCTTTAGATTTATATTGGTGATACAACTACCCCACTCTAAATGTCTCTGGCTTAGCTGTTTTCAGTAGAAACCCTGGCACCAAAAATATGAGAGATACCTGCATGTGCAACATCTAAATAGCCATGAGACACAAACCCCACAGATCTTGCTCACACACCTGTGCTACAAAAGCCAAGTTCTGCCCCTTGTTGGTCCTTCACAGGGGTGACAGAAATGACAACTAAGGCTGGAACACAATGGAGCTCACCTTCATTTTCATGATTAAATGGTAAAACTGGGCTGGACAGATCTGGCTGAGGAAGGGAAGAGTAAGAGTTTGGTGCATTTCTTCACTCAAGGCAGCTTTTTCTTCAATGAAATCCCCCAGCCACAACAGGTCTGAAGCTGGAAAACAAACCCTGCTGACAGTCACACTCACAAAACATTCCCCCTGAGCCATGTTCCGTTTCCAAGAGCAGCTTCCAGTGGCCCATGGTCATCTGACAGCCAATGCAGACCAAATTCTCCAGCTCCAAAATCCTTCCACATGACACAGCCAGGACAAGAGGAACAAGAGTCTGTGAAGTCCCGGGAATGCCACAAAGCCTGGATGGATGTTCCAGGAAGAGGCTTCACTTCAAAGGGCCCAAGAATAGGAATGAGTGAAAAATGTCAAGTACCAGCTGAGCTAGAAGAGCTGCTCAGATCAACCAGGACTGTTCCCACACACCCCTGAAGGGCTATGATGAAAGCAGCTTGCACAGGACACTGTGTAGGTTGTTGGGAGCACAGAGAAGGGCCATGTCTGAGCAGAGTGAGAAGCAGCACAGACTGTGCATGGGCAGAGCTGGCTGGAGAAGGGGTGGCAGTGATGGCAGCAGAGCCAGGAGCTGCCCCTCTGCAGCTCAGTCAGTAACTAATTAACACAGTCATCAGTCTGACAGAGCAGCTACATTTCCCTCTTGCTGCTCTTCAAGCATTACTGAACAAACCAGGGATACTCATTCTCAGACTAAGCTACAATCACTGTTGATTATCATCCTATTAAATTCAGTGGAATTACTTAAGTGCCTCCTCTGTAATTAGCACTGGCTAATGGCTAATGGCAATTGGTTTGAGTCATTTTAACACACACTTCCCAGGTTTCACTTTGTATAATGAAATAAAAATGACATTTGGACACAGGATGAGGCAAAACACTTTCTCAGCATCCAACTAACTATCTCTTTTGTGTGTTTTCCAGAGAGGGGGTTTGATCTTGATTTTCCTGCACGTTTTCCTGCTGTTTAGCAAGTTTAGCAGTGGCTTAGCTTTGTTCAGCAGTGGATCAGCAACTGGCACACCACAGAAAAGGAGCAGCAATCACAGCAAAGACTAATGGAGCTTTAAAGTACTGCTAATAAATACAATATGAAAAACCTGCTTTGAACTGAAGACACTGGGCTAAAATCCCACCCAGTGCCACCCCTGCCATGGGCAGGGACCCCTTCCATCCCTGGTCACTCCAAGCCCCATCCAACCTGGCCTTGGACACTCCCAGGGCTGGGGCAGCCACAGCTTCTCTGCCCACCCTGTGCCAGGGCCTGCCCACCCTCCCAGGGAGGGATTGCTTCATAATATCAAACACAATTTTCCCTCCGAGTCTGAGAGAGGGAAGAAGTGAAGCAGAGGACAGACCCCAGTGGGCTCTGCTCTCTGCTGGAAGCACATGGAACACCCAGGGCCTTCAGCACAAGGTCCTCTATGGTTCTCCTCATAGTCCAGATTAGGCTTGTGCTCCATGGGAAAGGAGGAATGGAAATTACAGGCACTTTTAACCTCAGCCAGACACACAGTGAGCAAACAGCAGAGCTTCACTGTTCCTTCTGCAGTAATGAGGGAGTAAAACCTGGGAACTGAGTTTTAGAAACTAGAAGGAAATAGAAAGTACAAAAAGTGTTGAAGACTTTTGTCCTAATGTCAATACAATTAAAGTTGTATTTCCAGTGATTTTTAAAACTCCATAAGCACTGTGGGCTGCGCTAATGAAGAGTGAGGAGTGTGAACTCCCGGACAGCAGCCCAGCAGGGAGCTCAGCCCATGAACTGTGTGTCATTTGGGGACAGTGGCCCAGCTCCCAAACCTGCTGCCCTTCTGCAGTGCCCCGGAGGAACGAGGCGTCTGCGCCAGCAGGTCGGCAGAGGGAGCCGCTGCCCCGCGTTATCCCGAGCCGCGTTATCCCGAGCCGCTGCTGCCCCGGTTATCCATCCCACGAGCCGCTGCTGCCCCGGGTTATCCATCCCACGAGCCGCTGCCCCGCGTTATCCCGAGCCGCTGCTGCCCCGGTTATCCATCCCACGAGCCGCTGCTGCCTCCCGTTATCCATCCCACGAGCCGCTGCTGCCCCGGGTTATCCATCCCACGAGCCGCTGCCCCGCGTTATCCCGAGCCGCTGCTGCCCCGGTTATCCATCCCACGAGCCGCTGCTGCCCCGGGTTATCCATCCCACGAGCCGCTGCTGCCCCGGGTTATCCATCCCACGAGCCGCTGCTGCCCCGGGTTATCCATCCCATGAGCCGCTGCCCCGCGTTATCCCGAGCCGCGTTATCCCCAGCCGCTGCTGCCTCCCGTTATCCATCCCACGAGCCGCTGCTGCCCCGGGGTATCCATCCCACGAGCCGCTGCTGCCCCGGGTTATCCAACCCACGAGCCGCTGCTGCCCCGGGTTATCCATCCCACGAGCCGCTGCTGCCCCGGGTTATCCATCCCACGAGCCGCGGGCAGCGCTCGGGCACTCCGGCCATGCTCGGCTGCTGCCCGTGTGGCTCTCGCTGCCCAGGGGCGACTCCGCGGCCAAGGAGGGCGCTCTGTTCACGAGTCGGGCAGAAGGTTCAGCTGTGGGAGCCCTTGCCTGTGTGTCCCTCCTGCCGCGTTCAGCTCCGCAGGGAGCGGTGTTTGGGCACCGGTGTGTGGGCACCCTGCCGTGTGCCCGGGCACACAGGGCGGCAGAACGCAGAGAGGTCGGCCCGTTACTCACTGCCAGACACCTCAGGTGACACATTCCTCATTTTTCTCACTTCTGTAGCTCAGCCCTGGGGTCAGACTCCCGCCTGTCCCCGCTCCGGTGGCTCCGGTCCCCGCGGGAGGGCAGCGCTGTCACCCCCGCACCGGGGCTGGGCTGGGGCCGCCACGCACGGGGGAGCAGCACAACAAACACCGGGGACATTCGGCAGCACAACAAACACCAGGGACATTCAACAGCACAACAAACACCAGGGACATTCAGCAGCACAACAAACACCGGGGACATTCGGCAGCACAACAAACACCAGGGACATTCAGCAGCACTCCTGCTGCTGCTCTATTAAAGATGCTTTACCAGCGCAGTTTCTCCACACATTTTCTGCATGCACAGCCAAGCAGACGGTTCGTTCCGGTCCCAGCTCATCCAGGGGAATTGGGAAGGGCTGAGTGGCCTCTTCCTCCTGTATCTCCCAGGTGATGCTACGATACACTTATGGTGACACAGTCACTTTGATTGCAGGTTATCTCGGGTGAGAGGTCTCCTGATGTTTCTCTTGCCTTATTTCTGAGGCAGAGCAGCAGCTTCACTGCCTGGGGCTGTGACACTGCTGGGAGCGAGTCCCTCAGGGCTGGTCTGCACGGGCAGGGTGGCACTGACCCAGCAGTGAGCCACCTCCTGCCTCCCTGATGCTGCCCACACACACACACACAGACCTCGGGGATCCGTGGAGTTAAAACATTTAATCTCACTTCTGCTCCTGCTACTGAGCTGACTTGAGTCGGTTTGCAGGGCTGGGAGAGCAGAATTTGGCTGGAGTGTTCTCTTCTGTCCCATTGTGGCATTCCTAGTGCTCACCCCACAGCAAGAGCAAAACAAAATGAGTTTGTGAAATCAAATCTTCAAAAATCCTCTCTGCCAAGTCAGAGATGCTTTTATTGTGCAAGGTCTGGAGGCAGTTGGGGGAGTTCAGCCATATAAAAAAAGTGTTTGTTTTAAATGCACTCCCCTTTGTTCCAGAAGAACCATGTCCACCAGGGTCTGTTCCCTCCCCACCCCCAAAGGCACTGACGGGGGGAGCAGCTTCTCCTGGCAGCTCAGAGTGCCCAGGGGACACATCTCCAAACCCAGGTGTCCCAGACAAGCCTCTGGGACCTCTCATGTGTTTCAGCTCCTGAAGCAAAGCACAACTGCCAGCAGCTCTTCCCTCCTCTTGGGAACTCAGAACAGAGGGGGTTTTGTGGCAAAATCAAGTATAAACAAGAATTGAGATAAGTCTGGATAGTCAAAGATATTTCTTTAAATCCACATTTTCTGTGTACTTTCTGTTTGCTCCACAGCACAGAGTAGCTCCTCGCTGCATGGAAAGGACTCAGCAGAAGCAACACAAAGGTCTTCATAAGCAGGAAAACCCCCTTTCTTTTCAAAATACCTCTCTCTTTTTAAAATGCCCCCTGCCCTCTGGACAGCTGGAGTACTTGTCACTGCCATTCAGGGCGCAGTTTCCTTGTCCAATCTGCACCTGAGGAGCTCTCACAGGTTTTCTTAATGATTCCATGTGTTTATATTTCTAATATGAAACCTTTTGTTACATTTCATTATGGAACAAGCCATTGTTTCTAATAGAACCTTGGAAATTTCTGCCTGTGCTGTAACCCAGTCCTAAAATTATGCCAAAGCACTGACAGGGGCTTGAAGATCTTGAAAAGGATGATAAAAAACTCAGAGACTCTGCATCTTTGACCTCAAAACAATATTCTAAGCCATGTTATTAAATTAAGTCTAACTTAGGTGTCAAATATATGAAATGCTTCAATTGGATCATGGTTAATATATATAAAAACATCTCCCAGAACTTCTACTTTAAACTGTATGTTCTATCCTAAATAATTCAAATAAGTCAGTAATTCCCCATCTGCAGGAATCAACAGTCAGTGAAAGTTCTCTGAACCCCTTGTAGAGCATCTGTGGTTCCTGGGCACTTCCAGGGGGCCGTGGTGTTGTTCTTGTCAAGAATGTGTTGGTTTTCAGTCAGTGTTTGCTGTAAAAAGGCAATTCCTGGGCGCCTTTGGGGCTGTTTGGAGCACTCAGGACCTCCCTCCTTGCCTGCTCCAAGTCCTTCTCTCCAGGGTATTTCTCACGTGAGTTTATTTACACTAAAAGTTGCTGTTTCGGGAGCAGCAGCAGCGCCCAGAGTGTCCCGTGCGCAGCTGGGAGCAGCTGGAGCTGCAGCAGCACAGGAGGGCTCAGACTGCTGGGAGCACAAACCCTGCACCAAGAAACACACAGCACAGGCAGAATGAGGGCAGAGAAGCTGCACACCCGCATTCCAGGCAGGACACAACTTATTTAACTCCTTCTCCTTCAGGGCATGAACTGTTGCAACTCAGTGGTACGTTGGCACCAGAGGGGGAGACGATGAAAGGCAGGACAGTGACACCAAGGCAGATCCGTGTCCCCAGAGCCCTCAGAGTGCAGGGGTGCAGGGAGCAGGTGCAGGAGGCTGGGCCAGCAGCACCAGTCACAGGGGGGAGTTCTCCCCACAGGGCACTCTTGGAAAAAGGAATCTCAGGTGCATTTCCATGTGAAAGTTCACCCAGCCCCAGTGCTCTGGGTGGGCACTTCCATCCAGCTCCTTGCATCAATTCCCACAGCCCTGCTGGGTGGCTGCAGGAGGTCCTGATGACCAGGGGACAGCACTGTAACCCTTCTCTTCCACAGACATTCACTGTACCAGACAGAAAGATTTCATTCTCTTCTTGACCTCTCCAAAGTCAGGCTACACCTGTGTTTCCTCTGGGTTCCAAGCTCTAGTGTGTGAAGACTAAAAGGAACAAAAGCCATTTCACTGTTCCCTGAAATCCCTTCATACAGTTCCAGAGTGTCTCAAAAGCTGCAGGGATTTGTGTAGTTTGTCTCAGACAGACAGAACACATTTTCAAGCGTGGAGATGCACACGCTTTATCCTGAGGAATTTTTATGACAGATTATCACTGGTTTTTTTCTCACAGAATTGGGTGGGAGTCTGACTGAATCAGACATGAATAAGGGCTGAACCAACCCCTCAGGACCTGGTTCACTGGAGACTCAAAATGCAGAAGCAGCACCCCTGAGTTCACTTCCAGAGTGAAAAGAAGACTAAAATGAAATATTAATGTTTCCAGTGGAAGTTCATGTGACTGCTTTGAATACATCTCATCTTCCAGTACCCAGACTAGAAGAGCTGTGGTGATTGCAGTCACAGAGACTGTGCCCTGACTTTGGGACAGCATTATCAGCCTGGCAGGGCAGCAATCCCAAATTCGGGGGCACCTGAAGTCCCCAGAGGGACCACCTGAGTCCCAGAGCCTGCCCAGCCCACTGCAGTTATCTCTGTTACCAAGACCCACTTTGCATCCTTGTGTGTTTAAAGTAGTTGGAATCACAGGAATATTCTCAATTACACGACCTTTAATGTCATATTTGATAGCCCTGGAAAATCTATTGGAAAACCACAGCACTGGTACCTGCTATAAAAAATCTCAGGATTTCTAGACCTCTGCCTTCCGAGCCTGTCTGTAACTCAGCTCAGCTCAGAAATCCTGCTCAGGTTCAGGTCGTATCTCATGGAACAGAATTTACTGTCTCTGGAATTGTGCCCAGCTTCAGCTGGGGCAGCCACGGCACCACAGGGAGCTCCTGTCTCAGAGGGGTTCTTGGTGGGATGAGCTGAGCACACCGAGGGCCACCCCACCCAGAAACACACACAGACCTGAACCACAACGTGCCCCTCTGTGCCCCCCTGTCTGCTCAGGGGAGCCCTCTGGTCACAGGGGCAGAGCTGCACCATGTGCCCCTCTGAGCCCCTCTGTGGCCCCCTGGGCAGACAGGGCCGTGCCAAGGAGACCCTCTGGTCACAGGGGCAGAGTTGCACCACACACCCCTCTGAGCCCCTCTGTGCCCCCCTGAGCAGACAGGGCCATGCCAAGGAGACCCTCTGGTCACAGGGGCAGAGCTGCACCACACACCCCTCTGAGCCCCTCTGTGCCCCCCTGAGCAGACAGGGCCATGCCAAGGAGACCCTCTGGTCACAGGGGCAGAGCTGCACCATGTGCCCCTCTGAGCCCCTCTGTGCCCCCCTGAGCAGACAGGGCCATGCCAAGGAGACCCTCTGGACACAGGGGCAGAGCTGCACCACACACCCCTCTGAGCCCCCCCTGAGCAGACAGGGCCGTGCCAAGGAGACCCTCTGGTCACAGGGCAGAGTTCCAGCACACACCCCTCGGTGCCAGGGGCAGCTCTGCAGGCACGAGGGCCCAGGGGCAGTGCAGGGGCTCCAGCAGCTCCAGCCACAGCAGCAATGGCCCTGCACAAGGGGCAGGGGCAGGGCAGGCCCCTCAGCTGACCCATCCGTGTGTGGCCTGGGCAAGCACTGCCTTGCCTTAAACACTCCATGATGCTGTGAGGGAATTCTCCTTCAGAGATTCTCCAAGAATGTGTTCCTATGTGGGAGCTGGAGTGCAGAGGAATGTGTGTGGATTTGAAAACAGGATGAGCTGGATTCCCTTTGAATTCCAGCTGGTCCCAGGGTGCCAGGAATCCCTGCCCCAGCTGTTCCAGAGCCCAGGGCAAACTGAGCTGCCAGGCCAGGGCTCCCAGAGTGGCAGTGCCAGTGGCACAGCCCTCACCTCAGCTGCACTGAGGGCTCAGCACAGCCTGCTGATGTTCCACTCGCAGGTTAAACAAGAGAATTTCAGCTGATTTTGACCTTGACCTGTTTGAGGAAGTTTTGAGTAACAGCTGAGTAAGGACTGAGGGGCTGTAAGCAGAGATTCCACCCAGACACGACTCAAGCCAAGGCACGTGCACTGACCTGGGAGAGAAACACTCCCCAAAGCTGCTCTCTGGGTAAGGCAGTTCAGGGCTCCAGGGCTGGGACAGCAGCGTTTCATCAGCACCAGAGTCTCTCCAGGACCTTCTGGAAGGAGGGGGAAAAGTGTCAGTTCAGGGATAATGCAAATGCAGCGAGCTCTGCTCATGGCAGTGCCTCTCCACCAGCCCTTCCTTTAAATGCTTCCAACAAGGGCTGCACAGACTCACACCTGGGAAGGTACAGGGGTAATTTGCACCCACTTACAGCTCCATTTGCAGAGGTATAAAAATAGCCCAGAACAGGGATCTGGCCCGTTCCTTGTAATGGTTATTGGAAACATAACTAGAAGAACTATTTTAGCTTCACTAATAACATGAAAATCGGGCAGAAATGTGCCTTTGAACATTCTGTGACAATCTCTTCTGCTATTAGAGATGTGAACACAGTTTCTGCAAAAGTTCTCTTCACTCTTTCATTTGCCAATTAAACCAATTTTTCTTTTAAAATATCTCATTGCAGAGATAGGAACCAGTGTAAACGCAGTCTCTTAGTGCAGGATTAAAAACACTCTTAAATCAATTTACTTTTGTCTTTTCTTTGTTCAGGGGAACATCACATGCATCAGTGTCATCACCACAATTCAGTAAGGTGGAAGTTGGAATCACTACACAAACCAAATTAATTCCCTTTGGCAACAGCAGAGGACCAAAGGTCCTGTCTGGACTTCCCTAAGTACAGGACAGTAATTTCTAGAGCATTTCTTGTTCTCCAGGTGCCATGAGCTCACACTGCAGGATCCTGGGCATCACTGACAGACACAGGACAGCTGGCTCAGAAAAGCACATCCTCAGCAGGTCCTGCCCAGGCCCTCCAGAGAGCCCCCAGTGGGATGGGGAGGGGCATCCTCCAGGGCACAGGGCACCACCGCATCAAAGAATTCCATCCTGTGTTTACAGTGATCCAAAGGCAGATTAACTGTGCTTTGTGCTCCTGCAGGTGTGGGTGTGAACCTGGAGATGGCACTTGAGGAAAGGCAAGTGCGAGCAAAGTCCCAGGTCCTCTGTTAACAGTCAGGCAACATCTGCTGGGTGTCAGCACAACAAACCCCAGCATTTCTAGCCCATGTTTCACCCGGGTTGCTGCATTACAGGAACAGGAGGCCTGTTCTGGCACTGGGCTGAGACACTTCAGAGGGGTTTGGTGGGTGCAAAGATGCCCCTCCTCCCATTCACTCTGAGCTTTAGAGCCAAAATCAGCTGAAAGTGCACAACTACATTCAGTCAATCACTCAAACTAAAATCACCTCATTTCTGTGAAAAGTCTCAGCTTGGTTTCCCAGGAATCCTGACACATGAACCTCTTCAGCAGAGCCCACTTAAGGCAGAGCTCAACAGCAGAGAAGATTTATGAAGCTTCACAAAACTCTTATGAAGTGTGACCTAAACACTGAGTTTTTCATAAAGTCTGAAAATAAGTCAGTGGAATACAACTTCAGATCCTGCTGGGAGCACTCTGGGAAGTGTGAGGGATTACTCCACAGGATGCAGGAAGTTGGATGCTACTCAGATCTCAGGATTTCAGTTAACAGAATGTTCTGAGAGAGCTTTCCTAGAGCTCTGTCACAAGCAGCTCTTTCCATTGCCCTTCCATTCCCACAGCAGCCAAGCACACCCAGGTAAGAGCAAACCCACAAAGAGGGGGCACCTTTGCCAGGCACAAACCCACCGCTGATCTCAGTGGAGGAAGGCAAGGGAGAGCCTAAAGTCAGAGTTTTTAAACGGGGGAAATTAAAGGAGCAAGTATTAGATGAACTGGGAAACAAAATGTAGGACCTGCTGAGCACCCTCCTTCAGCTGTTGATGAGAGGCTGTGATGGCACAGCCACCATGGGGACACCTCCTTCAGCTGTTGGTGAGAGGCTGTGATGGCACAGCCACCATGGGGACACCTCCTTCAGCTGTTGGTGAGAGGCTGTGATGGCACAGCCACCATGGGGACACCTCCTTCAGCTGTTGGTGAGAGGCTGTGATGGCACAGCCACCATGGGGACAACACCTCCTTCAGCTGTTGGTGAGAGGCTGTGATGGCACAGCCACCATGGGGACACCTCCTTCAGCTGTTGGTGAGAGGCTGTGATGGCACAGCCACCATGGGGACACCTCCTTCAGCTGTTGGTGAGAGACTGTGATGGCACAGCCACCATGGGGACAACACCTCCTTCAGCTGTTGGTGAGAGGCTGTGATGGCACAGCCACCATGGGGACAAAGCCCAGGCTGAGGGCAGATGTGTGGCCCAGGGAAGGGGCAAGCCTGTGATTCCATGGCAGGGAAGGGAAGGGTTTCACCCTGCAGGGCTCCAGGTCTCTATTTATAGTTCCCATGAAGTAAAGCAAGCAGGATGTGATGCCCCTGAGGCCAATGCCCTCAGCACTGCCCAGAGCAGCTGGGGGATCCCCCCTCAGCCCACACCCCAACCTTCCCCTCCCACCCCAAACAGAACCAGCAGAGTGTTCCTTTGTGCCCAAAGGGAAGAGCTAAAGCCAAGTGCAGTACCTGGGCCAAACCACCCCCCCCAGCACTCCCCTGTGCTGTTTGCAGCAGGTCTCAGAGCTGACAGCAGTGGCACACACAGGGGTTGGTACCCAGAAAATGGCCATTCTTCCTTAAACTGAACACCTCATACCTTTTTCCATATGGAAAAATTTCCAAATGAAGAATCTAAGGACCATAATGTTGTGAGATAACTGCTCAGCTCCCTGCTGGGCTTTAGGTGTGCTGTGGGGCAGGTCACCACTGCTGCCCCTGGAAAAGGGCCCAGAACTGTGAGCTGTGAAAATTGCATGACCAATATTTTCCTTTCCTTTCTAGGTATAATCTTTTTCAGTAAAATTATCCTTCAGGCCCCCAGTGAACCTTTGCTGCTTGCCAAATTTCAAATAGTTATGGAGACACCCTTAAAGGCCCAGTTGGTCCAAGTGCACACATTCCCTTTTGAGTCCTTGGTTATAAAAAGAATTTGGCTCTACTGGTATATGAAACATTCATTTCAGCATTTTAAAGTAGACTCTGGCAGGAAGAAAATGATGGTCTTTGCCTCACCTTGTTTCCAGGAGTTCTTAAGAGCTTTCCCTCTGCAACCCAGAAAAGCTGGAGCCCAGCATCTCCTTAAGCTCAGCCTGACTCAGTCTGTGACCACCAGAGGATTAGGAACAAATTGGACACTTATCCACTGTTCCCTCATCAAAGGGCTGAGCCAAAGCTGCCTGAAAGTCTGTTCCCAGTTTTTCCAGCAGCTCAGCTCAGGTGCCAACCCCCCTGAGCCAGGGCAGCACAGCAGGGCAGACACAGGGAACAGCCCTGGGCAGGGCAGGGATGGGCAGCAGCACCTGCAGGGATGGGGCCAGACCATCTGCCCCCAACAGGCACCCAAACCTGTGTCCATGCCCCCTGCCCCTGTGCCCAAACTGTGTCCAGGCCCCCTGCCCCTGTGCCCAAACTGTGTCCAGGCCCCCTGCCCCTGTGCCCAAACTGTGTCCAGGCCCCCTGCCCCTGTGCCAGGCCCCCAAACCTCCCTCCATGCCCCCTCCCCTGTGATGCTGCCTCCTCAGAGCTGGCTGAGCCAGCCCCATCACACAGGGCATTATGCAAGCGGGAAATTAAACATTCAGAGGTTCCTCTCCCAGCCTGGCTGTGGCTCTTCACTCACTCAGCAGAGCAAGGAGCTCCCAGGATTCTCCCAGAGAAGGAAATGGGTTAAACTGATGAGGTATTTTTAATGTGTGTTGACAAAGGTGCACAGTGAATGGAGAGTTACATTAGTCAGAGTGGGACTGCTCTGCTCAGCCCCACTATGGATGTCTTCCTCTTTTATTATTTAAAGCTTCTGGGGTTTTTAACATTTCATTATGTAGAAAAAAGAAATAAATCAAATGTGAATCCACTGGGAAAACATTCCTGCATTTTCTGTAAAACCTGGAAGAACAGCTCAGACTGTGACCTTCCTCAGTGATCAATTCCCTGTTGGCACCTAAGAGGACACTGCCATGGATTTTGTAGCTGGCACAGGAAGCTACTGCAATAATGCCTTCTCAGGTCCCTCCTGGTACCTGAATTCCCTTGGATGCCACCTGGATGTTTGCCCAGGCAAGGGGAGCATCACACCCCCAAACTGCTCTACAGCAAATCCTCCTGCACTCACTCCTGAGCTCTTTCTACGAGGAGTTTCCTTCCTTTCCTTTTCCTTTGAGGGCAGAATTCAGCCCTGACTGGTCTGATCAGACAGTGGCTGCTTTTGTAGCACCAGACCTGTGGGCAGTGTGTGCCCCCAACACTCAGACCTGCTTGGCACATTGGCCAAACTGCACGTGATCCCTTCCCTCAATTCTGAAATCATTTCTGGTGAACAGCAGCATGTGGGGGCTTTTTAGGGAGACTCCAATCCCTATGGCAGCTGGGTTCAAAATCATATACAGGAACAAATTCCCCAGGAAGAGAATGCATCAGTCTTGTATTATGGATAGCCTGAACATAAACAGATTTTACTGTTATTGCTTTAGATAAAACCTTTCTCCCCTTCCAAGGGTTTATACCATTTCACACTTACAGGAAAAAATCCCAGCAGCTTTTCAAACGGGGTTGAGCCACAGCTGCTCCACCATAAATCTGCAGAATTCAAACGTGCAGTGGGGCAGTCTGGCCAAACAACATCTGCATTTCCTTCACGTGAAACAGTTTGTGTAAACAGGAACAGCAGGATGGGATGGGATGGGATGGGATGGGATGGGGTGGGATGGGATGGGATGGGATGGGGTGGGATGGGATGGGGTGGGATGGGATGGGATGGGATGGGATGGGATGGGATGGGATGGGATGGGATGGGATGGGATGGGATGGGATGGGATGAGGTGGGATGGGATGGGATGGGATGGGGTGCGATGGGGTGGGATGGGATGGGATGGGATGGGATGGGATGGGGTGCGATGGGATGGGATGGGATGGGGTGGGGTGGGGTGGGGTGGGGTGGGATGGGATGGGATGGGATGGGATGGGATGGGATGGGATGGGATGGGATGGGATGGGATGGGGTGGGGTGGGGTGGGGTGGGGTGGGATGGGATGGGATGGGATGGGATGGGGTGCGATGGGATGGGATGGGATGGGGTGGGGTGGGGTGGGGTGGGGTGGGGTGGGGTGGGGTGGGATGGGATGGGATGGGATGGGATGGGGTGCGATGGGATGGGATGGGATGGGGTGGGGTGGGGTGGGGTGGGGTGGGGTGGGATGGGATGGGATGGGATGGGGTGGGGTGGGGTGGGGTGGGATGGGGTGGGGTGGGGTGGAGTGGGGTGGGAGCTCCTTCAGGCCACGGAATGGAGGGGAAGGGACAGCACAGACAGAGCAAAGCAGCACTGGAGGGGCTGAAGGAGGGAGCCTGCAGGGACACAGGGAGCTCAGGAGAGCTGGCACAGTGTCTGCAGAGCCAGGGAGGGAGAGGGGACAGTGCCCTCAGCCACCTGCAGTCACATGACCAGCTGGGATAATGAAAAGCCCCCTGAGCCTCTGCAGATCCCAGTGGAAGAGGAAAGAGAGAGTGGCACAGCCTGGCATCACCTGAGTGACGAAGAATTTGGGTTTTACAGCATGAGAAGAGGTCACCTTGCAGTCTTCTTTAGAGAGGTCACCTTGCAGTCTTCCCAACTCAATTCCTACACCCCTTAACCAGTTCTCTCCCTGACAGGGCCATTCCTGAGTGCTGACTGAATTCCTCAGTTTTTGAATGCACCCTTTTCCTGTGGGTACACACAGACATCCTGCCAGCCCAGGGTGGGCACTGGGTGTGAGTAACTTGTCAGGGTATTGCAGATTTGAGCAGCCACAGCAATGAACCTTCCATGAACAGCAGAGTCAGGATTAGCCCAAACCCCAGTGTGACATTACACACCCATCTTGCAAACCATTCCTTACTCCTGTACAACCAGCTAAACTGGCAACTGGCCATTCCTGATGAAAATACCTACTGCCAGAAGGAAGAAAAAGAACCAAGAACTTTCAGCTCTTACCTCTCAGTTAATCAGAGGCAAGTAACAAACATACTGTGGTTAATTATAGGGAAAAAAATATTATTCCTGATGGAAAATGTTTTCTCTGGATACCAGCAACCTGAGAGCAACTAAGCAATGAAACTGTCAAAGAAAACTGGGAAGAGTTTTCCTTCCTCCAGCTAACATGGATGCCAGGTTTGCACTGGCCATTGCCCCCCAAACCAGCCCAAAAGGGAGGGAGGAGCACCATTCCCTGCAGAACCTCACAAATAACAGCAGCAGTTCCCTTTGGCATTCCTGAGCAAACAGTGACGTGGAGACTCTTCCACAGCAGCCTGGGCTGAAGGCTCTGGGACCCAGGGCATGCCAGCTGCAGTGGCACTGCCAAGGGACAGTGTCTTGGAGCCTTTGGAGAGCCAGTTTTATTTTAGCAAATTGCATGGGATTCTTAGTGAGTTGATGTGACCCCCAGACAGGTCGAGCTGTGTCTTTGCCTTCCCTTTTCTCCCAGGTCAGTGCCCCTGCCCTGTCTGAGGTTCACATTCCCTGTCTCACAGAACTCTCTCAGGTTCCTCTCACGTGGCTGATGAACCGCAGTTCAATCTGCAATTGCAGAACCCCCCAGGCTCTGCCCTTCCATTCACGGCTCTATCTGTGCTGAGCTCAGTCCAAGAGGGGGGTCACACCTTACACTGTCCTTTCTACACCTGCACACTGACCCCCTCTGCCTGAACACTCCGGATGAGATCAGCTTTCCAGGTGAGACAGGAGTTTTGACACACACCAAGAAGCCACAAACCCCTTTGCTGGTTCCAAGGCAGGCTGTGCCCCAGCATTGGAGTGGCAATTGCTGGGACCCCCCTGTGCCCTGGGAATGTCTGGTTACAGCCTCGGGTAACGTGTCCTTGCCTCAGAACACCATCCCTGCCTCTGTGCCTCCACCTGCCCCTGCTGCACCTTCTCTCCTGATTTTCCTTAGAAGGGGTGCAGGACCATCTGGCAGGATTTCTGGCAGCCTGACCCCAGCCTGGCCAGTCAGACCCTGTGGGTTTGTGACACTCAGTCTCTATGGCACCTTTGGGCTTTGCTGCAGTCCCAGAGCATGAATACAGTTTCATTACTGACTTCCCACTGTCTCCACTACTGCCCCACAGCACCCACAGCTGAGGAGTCAGACAGATCTGCAGCAATTCCTAAGCAACTCTGCTTTAAGACAAAAAGAAATACAATACTCCCTCCTTTTAAAACAGAAGTACAAGGCCCCAAGCAAAAACATGCACACAATTAATTTGATTTGTGCATGGGAATGTGGTGAGCACATGAAAATGTGGCATTTTTCTGTGCTGCCTTGGGCTTCTGACTTCATGGAAATACACTCTGATACATTAAAGACGATTTCTACTTTGAAAAATAAAACCCCTTTATTAACTAAACCACCCAAATTGAATAAATATGATGGTTCTACAGTAGTTGAAAAAATGGATTGTCCATTTGAAAACCGCCCAACAGCCTAACGGAGTGGTGTTCGTGTTATTAACACAGCTCTTTTGAGCAGAAAAAGGAAAAAGACAATGCAAGAGTCTCTTATGCTGACATCCATATTAATCACCAAGTCACCAGGCAGTGTTAATAATCCAGACAGGGTCCTGCTCTGCAGACCAAAATGAGTAAGAACAGTGACCTGTACAGAGTGAGGAAATCCTAATCCTGGGCTGAATTCAATCCTGTTAGTGGCTGGTTGTTAATATGAACAAAATAAACTCTCTCCTGGAACAGGATTTTTAATACTGAGAATCTGGGAGAATCTTTTTCCTCAGGGGTCTGTCTGTAACTTCCCCCAGCTGGGCCTCAGGGACTGTTCTGTGGGAATATTGGTCCTACCAAACCAACAACTGCTGTTGCAAAGAAGAGCAACGAAACTTTCTAAACTGAAGGAGTGGGAGGACAAGACAGACAAAATGCTGCAACCCACAGGATTTCTGAAGCACTGGTGCTGTGGTTTGCTCTTTGTTCTCCCACCCCTTCTGATTCCACAGGAGTTTTATCAGTGACTTTTCTGCCAACCCCAAGCCCTTGGAACGACGAGCCCCAGAAGGGTCACTCACAGACCCCCAGCCCATTGCTGGGCTCAGTTCCCAACCACCACCCTCCAGGGAAGAAGACCTGACACAGACCCAGGTTTCAAATATTGAAAGTGCAACAATACCCCCATGAGCCCGTATTTCAGTGCAGGCTTGATTGAGCCCTGGCAGTGGGAGGGCTCCAGGAGCCCTGTCAGAGCTGTCCCACCCTGGGTGGGTGTTGGGAGCACCCCTTTGGCTCCCAGGGAGGGCAGTCAGATGTGCAGGACCTGTGGGGTGTGAACTCAGATCCTTCCTCCCCCCCGGGGCACGGAGGGCTCTGCCTGCCCCCAGTGCTGCATGAACACACAGAGAGCTGCCCAGGCAGGGCCACACAGGTCCTGCAGCACAGAGAGGGCACAGCCCGTGCTGCCCTGGCTCCCTCCGTGCCTGGGCAGCCCCAGCTGCAGCTGCTCTGCTGCACACCCCGGGAGCAGCGCCCTCATTGCTCAACAACAGCTGCGTGTTGGGACAGCGTGGCTGGGGCTGGGGATGCTCCTGCTGCCAAACACCTGCACTGGGGCAGACACGAGTGCCAGAGAAGCTGTTCTGTCATTGCTGTTTCTGGTGGCAGCCCCTGCCCCCAGACCCACGGGGAGCTCTGCCCTGCCCATGCCCTTTGGGGTGGGCACAGGGAGGGAGGGAGGGACCAGAGCAGCCTGTGGCTCTCGGGGCAGTCCTGCAGCAGCAAAGGCACTGCAGAGTGTGCTGGGGGAAATCTCACTCTTTATTCAGCTTTGCTTTTGCTTTCATATTTTTAATGTCAGTTCTGACTTGCATTCTTTTATCTGGCTACTCAGATTTGCCCCTTTGTTCCCTTTGAAGTGCTGTGGTTTATTTAGTTATTTTATTATCACAGATAACATAATCAGTCCCTGTATTCTAGGAAGACTTCATCTGACCTATTCTGTTTGTTCAGATTGAAGTTATCGTATTTATTGAGAGATTAACAGGAGACTTGCCAGAGCCCAGGGCTGTGCCCTGCACATGCCAGAGCAGCCAGGTGGAACTCCTGCTTGACTTGTGATGCCAGAGAGTCGACAGAAAAAACTTCAGCATTGCCTTCTCCAGGCCTTACACACCAAAGCACTGCCCTCAGATATGGCAGTACAGGTGAAGAACAAGAGGGGAATGTGGACCTTGAGCTTCTCTTTGCTGTGACAGTGCCGGAATTGCAGTTATGCTGCAGGTCATCATGTCCTTCAGCTTCTGAAATTCCAGCTGAGCTCCCCTAGGGCAGTGACACCAAACACATCTGTCCTTAAAGCACAGCACAGGCAGAGGTGTCTGTGTGCCCTGCACTGGTGTGTGTGTGCCCGGCACTGGTGTCTGTGTGCCCTGCACTGGTGTGTGTGTGCCCGGCACTGGTGTCTGTGTGCCCTGCACTGGTGTGTGTGTGCCCTGCACTGGTGTGTGTGTGCCCCATACTGGTGTGTGTATGCCCTGCACTGGTGTGTGTGTGCCCTGTACTGGTGTCTGTGTGCCCCACACTGGTGTGTGTGTGCCCTGTACTGGTGTCTGTGTGCCCCATACTGGTGTCTGTGTGCCCCACACTGGTGTGTGTGTGCCCCACACTGGTGTCTGTGTGCCCTGTACTGGTGTCTGTGTGCCCCATAGTGGTGTCTGTATGCCCTGTACTGGTGTGTGTATGCCCGGCACTGGTGTCTGTGTGCCCTGCACTGGTGTCTGTATGCCGTGCACTGGTGTCTGTGTGCCCCATACTGGTGTCTGTGTGCCCTGCACTGGTGTGTGTGTGCCCCACACTGGTGTGTGTGTGCCCCACACTGGTGTCTGTGTGCCCTGCACTGGTGTCTGTGTGCCCTGCACTGGTGTGTGTGTGCCCTGCACTGGTGTCTGTGTGCCCTGCACTGGTGTGTGTGTGCCCTGCACTGGTGTGTGTGTGCCCCATACTGGTGTGTGTATGCCCTGCACTGGTGTCTGTGTGCCCTGTACTGGTGTGTGTGTGCCCTGCACTGGTGTCTGTGTACCCCGCACTGGTGTGTGTGTGCCCTGCACTGGTGTGTGTGTGCCCTGCACTGGTGTGTGTGTGCCCCACACTGGTGTGTGTGTGCCCTGCACTGGTGTGTGTGTGCCCTGCACTGGTGTGTGTGTGTCCCACACTGGTGTCTGTGTGCCCCACACTGGTGTGTGTGTGCCCGGCATTGGTGTGTGTGTACCCCACACTGGTGTGTGTGTGCCCTGTACTGGTGTCTGTGTGCCCTGCACTGGTGTGTGTGTGCCCTGCACTGGTGTCTGTGTGCCCTGCACTGCTCCAGCACCTTCCTCAGCCTCTGTATCGTGTACTCAGCATTTCTCTCCTTCCACCACCGTGTCCTAAAATAACCCTTTTTGTGCCCAAACCCCAACTGTCACTCCAGGGATAAGAGTGTATGGAAAATTATTATGTTGGGAACACATATTCAAACAGCTGCCAAAAGTACACAATTTTAAAATAGCAAGAGCAAAGCACAGCACTGTGGGGTTTGGCCAGAAATTTTCACTGCAAAAATCTGATTTCATATACACAATAATTTCCCCAAAGAAATAACACTGTAATGTCAATGATGTTTATGGGATGGGGTGGATCTCTTCTGAATGCTGGCACAAAAATTAAATTAATTGACATGTAGCATAATTTACCCTGAGTTCTCTTTATTAGGCACCACTGGCAGCTTCTCCTGAACTGGGAGGAATAACAATTAACTTCAGATGGAAATATGAAATCTAAATTACAGTTGCTAAATCTAGGAAGAGCGAAGAGAAGATTCTATTATAATAAGATATATTCAAATTACATAGAGAGCACCTTTAATTTAGGAGAGTGGGCTCGTTAGGAATGACAGAAATGTGGATAGATTATGAGGTTTAGTATTTCTTTATATTCCTCTAACTGGATCATGAACAACACAAAACTGCATCTTGTTTTCTCTCATAGTTAATGGACAGAAAACCTTAAACAGCTTCCCAGCTGTTCAATATAGATACAACTTCTCTCACAGTCTACTGGGCCTATTTTCCAACCTAAGTCTTCAAAAAATTCCTGGAGAGATCAGGAATGTTTGAAACTCCAAGACACACCTCCTGTCCCAAAGCACTGATCCTGCCTAAAAATTCACTGGGAACTCAGGATGCACCTTAGCAAAGCTGTGAACATCCTCACAGACAGAAGCTGATTCAAATTCCTAATCTTCTAACATGCTGCAAGCAGAATGGTTCATTTTCAAATCCCCCAAAATCTGGATTATTCCCTCTAATTGCTGTTAAATCATATGAAAGATAATGAAAAACTATTTTGTTTTAATCATGATTAGCCAAATGAGCTGAGCAATGTCCTGCTCTGACCTCCTCAGAGCTGCCATCAGGACGATGCCTCAGCAGTGGCCCAGGAGTGTCCCCAGCCCCAGATCCCCTGCCCAGAGGGAACACAGCCCTCCTGCCCTGCCTGGGGGTGTTCAGGGCTGGGCTGGACCCCAGCCAGGGGGCACAGCAAAGGCACTGAGCAAACCCAACCAGCACACATTGCAGGCTTGTCTCACCTCAAGTCTTAATCTCCTTCTGCCTCATTACCTTATAAAAGATACAGTATATTTTCATTTGTCACCCCAGCAGCTTCTTAAGAAAGCTGCAGGATCTGCATCAGACACAGTATAGGAAGAGCCACCTGTAAGATAAAATGTAAAATGCCTTTTCTTTAACCCTACCAGCCCATATAAAGAAGGATCATCCCTTATCTAACAATAGGCTACCCAAGACACAGCTGGGTGTTTCAGAGCACAGACAAAACCTGGGAAAGCTGGGAATAAATATTTATAACCACTCTTGAGAATCCTGTTTTGGCTCAGCCATCTTTATCAGAGCAGAATATTATTTACATCATAAAATCAAACTCCTATCTGTAAACAAAAACTAAGAATCAGGGCAATAGCAAATGCTGAGGGCAAAGAAGTTTTGTCTCAGTGAAACAAACCCCTAAACAGGAGAGCAGCCAGTCAGTGAGGAAGGACACGTGCCCCAGGCTGAAGAACCAGCTGTAAATGATGGACAAACAAACACAGCATTTACCCAAAAGGGTCGAGAAAAGCTTGAATAAAATACAAGGTAAAAGAAACCTCCATATGAAGAAATGATAAAGTGCAAGTGGAAGCAGCTGAAGTGTCACAGTGCAGAGAGGCAGAGCTCAGGTGACACAGAGGAGCTGGAAGCTCATCCTGGCTCTGGAGCTGGAGAGAACTGTTGTTGTAACTGTGAAAAGATTCCAGAGGCTGTAAAACCACAGGCAGAGATAAAGAGACCCAAAGTGGAACAGGCTCAGAGCACTCAGTGAGGCTTGGGGTGTTCTACAGCCATTGCTTTGCCCCATTCCCTCACCTAAATGAGAAACAGCTGGGACAGAGACAATTCTTACAAATATGAAAATAAGGCAAGTAATTCTGTTAGTTCTGAGCATTTCTGAATGTTTTCCAGAGGAACTCTTGCTGGAGTGAAGGTCAAACTCAAGAGTAACAGTAGTCTAAGACAAGAAAAACTTAAAGGCCTCTGAAAACATGTGGAAATTACATCAAGACATTACTGTATTTCATAGGAATCTTCATAAAACAAATACTACAATTTCCACTCCTCAGAAATGAAGAATGGATGTCACAGTTTTCACACAGATTTCACAGAGTGTTTTCTAGACCTGCACACACAGAGAGCAGCAACAGCCACACCCCCAGAGCAGGGACGTGCCGTTATCCCCTGCACAAATCCAGGATTCCTCTTCCCCGGGAGCTCTGCTGGCCAAAGGCAGATCCAGAGCCCCCCATGTCCCCAGCGGGGAAGGAGCAGAGACCCCCGTGGGCCTCTCTCTGAGCCTCACCAGGGCATTCCCTGGGTATCCCACCGAGTGAGAGAGAACAACAACCCACTGGGGGAATGGCCTTGGTGCCTCAGGCAGAGTCTGCTTGGCCTTGGCCTGAGTGCCCCCCGGGCAGGGGGTGCCCCACAGTGCCCACAGTGCCCCACAACTGCCCCACAGTGCCCCCTGAGCAGGGAGTGCCCCACAGTGCCCACAGTGCCCCACAACTGCCCCACACTGCCCCACAGTGCCCACAGTGCCCCACAGTGCCCCCTGAGCAGGGAGTGCCCCACAGTGCCCCACAGTGCCCCCCGAGCAGGGGGTGCCCCACAGTGTCCCACAGTGCCCCCCGAGCAGGGGGTGCCCCACAGTGCCCCACAGTGCCCCACAGCTGCCCCACAGTGCCCACAGATGCCCCACAGTGCTCACAGTGCCCCACAGTGCCCCACAGCTGCCCCACGGTGCCCACAGTGCCCCACAGTGCCCCACAGTGCCCCACAGCTGCCCCACGGTGCCCACAGTGCCCCACAGTGCCCCACAGATGCCCCACAGTGCCCCACAGTGCCCACAGTGCCCCACAGTGCCCCCCAGCTGCCCCACGGTGCCCACAGTGCCCCACAGTGCCCCACAGATGCCCCACAGTGCCCACAGATGCCCCACAGTGCTCACAGTGCCCCACAGTGCCCCACAGCTGCCCCACGGTGCCCACAGTGCCCCACAGTGCCCCACAGATGCCCCACAGTGCCCCACAGTGCCCACAGTGCCCCACAGATGCCCCACAGTGCCCCACAGTGCCCACAGTGCCCCACAGTGCCCACAGTGCCCACAGTGCCCACAGATGCCCCACAGTGCTCACAGTGCCCCACAGTGCCCCACAGCTGCCCCACGGTGCCCACAGTGCTCCACAGTGCCCCACAGATGCCCCACAGTGCCCACAGTGCCCCACAGTGCCCACAGTGCCCCTCAGTGCCCCACAGTGCCCACAGTGCCCCCCAGCTGCCCCACGGTGCCCACAGTGCCCCACAGTGCCCCACAGATGCCCCACAGATGCCCCACAGTGCCCCCCAGCTGCCTCAGCCCACCCTGCTGGGAGCTGCACTGGCACAGTTGGTACCACCTGCTGCAAATTCCTCAGCCCTTGTTATCTCTGCAGCAGCTCTTGGCCTTTCCAGAGCTGATTCCATGAGGAAAGAGGAAAGGAGAGTTTGTGTCTGATGTTCAAGCTGCAAATTTGTCTTCAGAAACCCCTGAGATTGGCAGGTTTGTTATACTTTAAGAACTCACAGTGTGACACACTGAACTCTCACACTGCTCCGCCACAGAAAGGCAAACTCTGCTGGCTCTGGGCTGGGGATCAGTGGGACAAACACAGAGCAAGGCCAAGGACTGCCTGGCATTACTGCCCCTGCAGTGGCAGTGCCACCCTGGGCTGTGTAACAACAACAGCAAAAGTTCATGGTACAGATGAAACCCAAGGAAGACTCTGGTACTTTTCTGTCCTCCCACTGCTCTCCCAGTCGGCATTTTCAGAAGCATTTTCAGTCCTGAGGGTGCCATCAGGGAAGTTACATTGCAGTGGTCACTGAAACAGCCAATTTCTCTCCTTGTATTTAAACAAGAGTTAAACTCAGAGTAACTTCCAAACGTTTAACAGGAAGGAATCCATTTGACAGGAACAAGTGCAGTTGGGTTGCTGCAGTCAGGAGACACAGATACGGATCCAAACCAGCCTGAGAGATGCTGACACACGTCACAGCCACAAGGAAAACCTGAGCTTGAGCTTAGAGCCACATCTCACAAGTCAAACCCACTGCTGGTCTGAAACTGGATCAGAAGGGGCCAGCTTTAAACTCAGCTCTGCACTCACTTTGCTGCACAGATAAAGGTGACTGATTTTTAGTGCTGTGTGGTCCTTTGCCAGGGCAGTCACCAAGCAGAGAAAAGAGAGCTGATTATGGGCTGGGTTTCTCTAACCTGGAAGCAAACAGCAGTTCTGTGCTACTGTGCTACTGCCCAGTTGTTTTCTGTCTTTTCTCGCCCCCCACCCTGTCCAACAGCAAAGCTTATTCCAAAGCATTGAGACATGGAGTAGGGAGAGGGAAGTATTTTTAGGTTATATGCAATTTTCCCTTCCTCTCAGGAAGGCAAACAGCAACAGAGGTTTGCAGTTGTCTCAGTTTTGAGTAAGAATAAACCAGGACTTCACAATAAAATCACCTGGCACTTAAGAGGCTGCTCTCCCCAAAACAAACAGAAAATGGGGTGCCACAGAACCTGGTGAATGGAG
Source organism: Pithys albifrons albifrons (assembly GCF_047495875.1). Lineage (NCBI taxonomy): Eukaryota > Metazoa > Chordata > Aves > Passeriformes > Thamnophilidae > Pithys > Pithys albifrons. The sequence goes on along the minus strand of NC_092468.1, from coordinate 26,074,162 downwards.
GAAAGCAAAGACTTCCTCATTTTTAAAGCACGATTAGATATTCAAGGCTCAAAAAGCAGAGTAGTCCCAGACCTCCTGTCCCCTGCATGCAGGGGAGCTGGTTAATGTGGATTCTCATAGTCATGTATGTACATATAACTCTCAGTGAGAACACATCATATGCTCTAAGCCAGGCGTGTGTTACCCAGATAACTCTGAAAATCTATTGGAAACTTCTCCTTGTTCTCTACAAAGTATTTTACTACTTCTCATCTCTCACTTTTATGTGTATTTGGAGACATTCTAATTCCTAGTCCCCTGCCAAAACTGGTGGTGTCTTTAAAACTTCTTAAGACATTTAATAGGTCTGGAAACTCTTGGTAGGCTACTAAATCCCCCTGTAAATCCTGGCAAAGTCCCAGCCTGCCCATTCTCACAGGGATACACGGCCTAATTACAAACCTGTTAAACACTCTGGGTTCAAGGGGCTGCTTTAACCCTGCAGTTATTTGATCCTCCTCACACAAACAGCCTCAGTGAAACAGAGATGAGCAGAAAAGGGCAGAGCCAACAGGAAAAGGAAAGACGGGACCAGAGACAAGGCAAACCAAAACCGTGAGACAGTGAATGGCAAAGGGAGAGGCTGAGCAGGGAGGGGAAGGCACTCAGATAAAGGGGCAGATGCTGCTGGTGCTGTGTGAGGAGCCCCTGAGGTGCCAGGGCAGGAGGGTGTTGGGATGCCAATGCCAATGCCATGGCACCTCTCCAGAGCCAAGGGAATGGGAGCAGCAATCCCTGCCCAGCCAGGCCCCGGGGGATCCCTGTGCAGCTCCCCCTGGCTCAGGGGTGCTGCTCCTTTCAGCTGAACACACAGAGGGTTTGCTGCACTAACTCTGAGTGTGCTCAACATCTGCAGCCTCCCCAGACAGGCACCCCCCAGGGCCCCTTTCCCAGGGCACAGGGATGTCCTGGCCCTTCTCTCACTGCTTTGCCACAGGCACACCTGAAGGCAGGACAGTTCCTCACCAACACAACCAACAGAGATTTGATTCCCCACGTTCACACAGAAGCCCTTTCGTGTTTTAACACAGAAAAGCTGATGTGAAACATTCAGAAAACCTGCTGGATTTCTGTCTCACAGCTATTACTCAGTGAGACCCAAGAAGGGAGGGTTGGAACAGGACAGCTGTCCCTGTGCTCTGTCAGTGCAGGGGCAGCACTTTTATCTCCCTGTTTTCCATACAGCACTCATGTTATAAAAGCCTTGTGCTTTGACATTCAAGATTAAAAAAAGACCAAAAAGAGACATTTAAGTCATGGACTTGGTTCAAATGATCTCATTGTGCAGGGCCATGGAGCCAGCTAATCAGTGACACTGAAACACAACTTATTTTTCTTGCCGACTCTTTGCTTATGTCATTTGGATGGTGAAAAGAAACTCCCACTTGGGGTTCCAGCAGTAAGAAAGAACCAAAAAATGTGGTTTATTCTCCACTATGCCAGGCAAGGTGGCACCACCCCCTGCTTTGTTGGGTTGGGCTGGTTGCTTGCCAGTCACCTAGACATTACTTAAGCATATTTTTAATCTGTCATTCTAAATTGAGATGTTCCTTTCCTCTCTTTTGAACACCTTCCAGCCTTTATAATCTCCCTGACTGTAACTGTGCTCAGCACTCCCAGCAAACACAGCCTGCAGTGCTGAGCATATGGGTCAGGCTTGGAGTCCACCAGGGGCTCCTTGTTTTAACAGAAATGACACTGCAAACAGTCCCACCCCTGGCCCAGCCCAGCCTGGCCACTGGCTGTGCCCCCCTGGACACTCTGCCAGCCTGCTGAGGAAACACACACTTCAGGATCTGTTCCTGAGAGAGTTTCTCTGCTGGGAGCAGCCTCCTCACCCCCCAGGACTGTGATGTGCCCAACACACCCAGACACGCTGTGTGTGTATCTGCACCCTGCCCTCACACACTGCTGTGCCCCAGGGGTTCTGTGCAGTTACAAACAATGGGATGTTTGGAACAATGTGGACAGGATGCTTCAATTTCTGCACGTGAGGTAAAGACACTCCACTGAACTTCTCCAATCATTTACAGCAAACAACAGAGACTCAATAGTCTGATAACTGACAATGAAAAGAAAGATTATTCCATTGTTGAGAAAATGGGTGCTGTTCCTCACATGACCTTAGGAAGAGAAGGCAAGGCAGGGGGTAAGGCTGCAATGCTGTTATCCTTAGGGCTGACACTGCCAGGGGCAGATTTGGCACATTTTTAACTCTGTAATGGTCTCCCCATCCTCTCAGGGATGACCTACCCCCTTCCCCCAGCTGCCACTCTGCCATCTCCTCTGCTTTTTTCAGAATCCCAGTATTAGCAGTACATCCCACTGGTGTTGGCTGCAGCACTCTGGGCCACTCTGCTGCTCTCAGAATATTCCCAGAGCTGTGGATCCCCAGAGCTGTGGATCCCTGGGGCAGTGGATCCCCAAAGCTGTGCATCCCTGGGGCTGTGCATCCTCAGAGCTGTGGATCCCCAGAGCTGTGTATCCCTGGAGCTGTACATCCTCAGAGCTGTACATCCCCAGAGCTGTGGATCCCTGGGGCAGTGGATCCCCAAAGCTGTGCATCCCTGGGGCTGTGCATCCCCAGAGCTGTGGATCCCCAAAGCTGTGCATCCCTGGGGCTGTGGATCCCCAGAGCTGTGGATCCCCAAAGCTGTGCATCCCTGGGGCTGTGCATCCTCAGAGCTGTGGATCCCTGGGGCTGTGGATCCTCAGAGCTGTGCATTCCCAGAGCTGTGCATCCCTGGGACTGTGCATTCCCAGAGCTGTGCACTCCTGGGGCTGTGGATCCCTGGGGCTGTGGATCCTCAGAGCTGTGCATTCCCAGAGCTGTGCATCCCTGGGACTGTGCATTCCCAGAGCTGTGCATTCCCAGAGCTGTGCATCCCTGGGGCTGTGCATTCCCAGAGCTGTGCATTCCCAGAGCTGTGCATCCCTGGGGCTGTGCATTCCCAGAGCTGTGGATCCCCAGAGCTGTGCATCCCTGGGGCTGTACATCCTCAGAGCTGTGGATCCCTGGGGTTGTGGATCCCTGGAACTGTGGATCCCCAAAGCTGTACATCCCCAGGGCTGTGGATCCCTGGAGCTGTGGATCCCCAGAGCTGTGCATCCCTGGGGCTGTGCATCCCCAGAGCTGTGGATCCCCAGAGCTGTGCATCCCTGGGGCTGTACATCCTCAGAGCTGTGGATCCCCAGAGCTGTGTATGCCTGGAGCTGTACATCCTCAGAGCTGTGCATCCCCAGAGCTGTGGATCCCTGGGGCAGTGGATCCCCAAAGCTGTGGATCCCTGGGGCTGTGCATTCCCAGAGCTGTGCATTCCTGGGGCTGTGCATCCCTGGGGCTGTACATCCTCAGAGCTGTGCATCCCCAAAGCTGTGCATCCCTGGAGCTGCAGGGCCCCAGTGCAGACAGCTGCTTGGAAACACAGCGGGGTGTTGACTCCTTGGACTGTGCATGTCTCTGGTAGTTTCTGCTCCAGTTGTTGCTGGAGCAAAGGCCTCTCTGTGTTTCTGCTCACTGTGGTTTTAAAGTTAACCAGAGGAGTGTGACTGAGCTTTCACACTTGTGTTTGTACTGCACAGGAAACCCTGTGGTTAATGCATCTGAATTCTCTCCTCCCTCCTGCTTCTGTGTTTACATCGCTATCAGCTTTCATGCCATCTGCATATGGCACATGCATTTCACAGCTCCTCAGTTTTCACCCCTTCCTTCCACAAAACCCACCCTCTGTTTTCCCAGTAACACCACAACGATTCCCAGTACAGTGCAGAGGAGTTCAGGACCCCAAGGAGCCTGTTGGCCGGTGTTTGCTGCAGCCTTGTGTGTGGCTCTTGGCTAAGCTCAAAAACAGCCCCCCCAAAAAAGCAGCTTTTCAGCCAAGTGTTTTATCAGGCTTGCAAACACCTGCAAATCAGTTGCACTGCAGAGCCCGTCACCTAAAAAAGACAAAGCTTTGTAATACAATACAATTAGACCTGAATAATTCAAGCACTGAAAAAAGTATTTTGAGCCCCAGACTGTTTACTTTGCTGAATGAGAAATTACTCAGGGTTGGATTCAATACAAACTTGATGAGAAACAAAACCACAACCAAATGAGGAAACACTCAGTGTGCTGAGAGTTTAGCACCTAAATTCTCCCAGCCCAGCTGCAGTGAACACACACAGCGCCAGGGAGGGAAGCCAGGAGGTTCTCCATTGTCTCTGTTCCACAGGATGCCACGGGGCAGAGAGGAGCAGGACTGAGGTGGGCACTGAGACTCACACACTGGCTGCTGTTTGTTCCTTGAGCCTTGGCTCTGTTGCTTTGGAGTGAGCTTTTCCAAAGGAAAGTGGGAGTATCAATGTTGTTTCATTGTCAAATGTCATCCTGAGGTCATTCCTGGATTAATGTCTTGCGGTGGTCACTTTGGACCAGCTGGAGAAGACAATATTGAATGGGTCATTGGCTTTCCACCACTCAGTGAGGAATTCCAGTTGAGCTGTGGTGACACAGTTTGTTTTTCTGACAGCTGATCAGTGCATCCATTTTTTTATGTTGTTCTGAACCACCTGTGGGTGGTTCATTTTGGGTTTCCAGTAGACATTTTTGGCAGCCATTTGGGGGTTTTGGAGAAGCTTCCTTCTCTAGACAGATTTGCAAGGGCTGCACTGCTCTGGGACAGCACTGCTGCCTCCTCTGAGCGCTGAGCAGACACCTTTGTTTTTCAAGGACCCTGCTTGAATGACAGAGTGGTACTGCTTTAATGACTGAGTGCTCTTCCATTAACTCTTTTTTTCATTATCTGATTCTCTAAATTTTATGTTGAGTGTTATTAGGTTGTGTAAATTTACCATGTATTTGCTTCAGCCTGGTGGTTGTCCACCAGAAGTCCTGGGAAGTGCCTTGTGAGCAGCAGAGCCAGGTCCCACCAAGCCTGTCCCTCCAGGGTGAACCTGGAGACACACCTGCCTGCTCCTTCCCCTGCACAGTGGGATCACTTGAGCATAGGGCACCTAAGGAAGCTTTAAGGACAAACTATTTATTCTTACCCCTAAATGTGAGGGTTTCATTGTTTCTTTCAGTTCTGGGGCAAACTTTCTGGTTTGCTTTTTCGTTTCTTATCTTGGTGAAATCACAGTCCTGGCAAGGGAGGAAGTGAGAAGGAAGCAAATACAGCAGTGTGTGACTGGAACCAACACAGGCCCTGAGTGCTGCTTTGTTTATTGTGGCACTGGGGGTGTGTGCCCCTCAGGAACCTGCAGGCCACTTCCAGGACCAGAATCAAGAGCTGGGTCTCACATCCCTAAAACTGTAGGGTTGGAAAAGCCCTCTAAGGTCACCGAGTCCAACTGTTTCCCCAGCGCTGTCAAGGCCACCACTAATCCATGTCCTCAAGTGCCACATCCACTTTTAAATCCCTCCAGGGATGGGGAATCCACCTCTGCCCTGGACAGCTGTGCCAGGGCTTCACAATCATTCCTTGACAAAATTTTCTCTAATAGCCAACCTAAACCTCCTTTGGCAGAACCTGAGCTGTTTCCTCTTGTCCTGTCACTTGTTATCTGGGAGAAGAGACTGACCCCACCTCACTATTGTCTCCTACTACAAGCCTTGCATCTCTGGTTGCCCATGGGAGCACTGATAACGTTATTCTTAAGAAAGATATCACACTATTGACTTGGTGGGAGTTTTCCCCAAGAAAGGCCCAAACAGGAATCTCAGCACTTGGCTCACAGATCACACCTCTCTGGCCTGGGTATACACCAGTCTGGTCTCCATTTCCAAGCACAAGGTTCTACAAGAGTGGAAACTTTCTCTGCCTCTCAGGTACGTCAGGTCTCTTCAGGCTATTTACAGATTTCCACAAGTTTCTTCTTTTTTCCCTTTTTGTGGTAAATTATGCAGTTCTTTTTTTGTTCACCCAGAATTTTTGAAACAAACCCCTTTTTTGCCATTTTAGCTTGGTCTGTTCACACATCACCTCTGCTTCCTCAGCTGGGCTGCAGTTAAGGCTGAGCAACAGGCACTTGGTTAAAAAATCACATGTACTTTTAATGACTGCTCTATTCTTACATTGCTTGGTGAAATTTGCTATGGATTAAGGCATCAGGTAATGTCAGGAGTGACTTGCAGGAGCCCATGGCTTGTTCCAGGAACCAGACTGGAACTCTGCAAGACCCAATACAGAAAAGATTTAACGTGAGATATTTGTATTAATTTGAGCATTGATCCTGGAAAAGATATAATCTGCATCTCCCCCACTTCTCTCTGTAAGAAAATGAAGTAATTTTATTCTCTATAAACTTTCTGAAATGTTAATCTTGCCCATTTTTGATACTCCTGTTGCCATTTTGGTGAGTGAAACCTCCCTCTTCAGAGGTTCATTTTGAAAAAGTGTGTCATTTTTACAGCCAGTGCTCAGTTATCAGCCTCCCCTCTCCATTCCATCTGCCCTGGGCATCACTCGCTGGGCAGTTCCATAAGGAAGTTGGGATTCAGTTTCCACCTTTCTTGGAGAGGAGGAAATTGCCCCTCTCAAGCCGCATTTAGTGTGTGTAGCTGGAAACAAAATATTTCAGGAATTCCAGCTGCCATATCTGTGCCAGAGGTGATAAAGGTTCTTTCAGGAAGGCAGCAGGAGTGAACACCGTGACGGGTGTCAGTGAGAGGAACGATGGTAACTCACGCTGCTGCTTGTGATGCTCGCCAGTCCAACAGCAAAAATGAAACTTTGTAGGAACGAAACAAGTATCTTTTGGTACTCGGTTGGTTGAGAAATCTTAAGACAGAGCTCAGAGCTGCTTCTTCGTGCAAGAACTCAGAGCTGTTTCCCTCCCGAGGAGCAATCACTGGGTGAACGAGGACATAAGATCCTGCAGAGCAGTATGAGACTGCATGAATTTGACAAAGGCGATGAGCGTGCAGGACGGCAGGCAGCGAGCCGTGCAGACAGACATGCAGCCGCTGCCCTGCCGGCGCATCCCGTCCCTCCTCCTCCTCCCGGGCCGCCCGTGGAGCGGCCGGGCAGGTGCGGGCCCCTGTGCGGGCTGCGGTGCGAACTGCTGTGCCGGTCCCTGTGCCGGCCCTGCCCTGGCCGCTGTCCCGGCGCCGGGTAGGCTCGCCGAGGTGCTGAGCGCGGCTGGCCGGGGCGGAGGGGTTTGTTTGTTTGTGTCCTGCCCCATCGCTTTTTTATGCTCGCCAAGAGGAGGAAGCGCTCGGGTGGGCCGGGGAGCTGCTGTGCCGGTGGCGGGCGGGCAGGGGCCGCTTTGCGGGGAGCGCCCCGGGCGCGGCTGTCCCAGCCATGCGGGTGCCCCGCGGCCCCGCCGCTGCCCGCGGGCGCTGAACCCCGCCGGGGCCCTGCCACAGCCCCGCCACCCTGAGCCTGAGCCTGAGCCTGAGCCTAAGCCTAAGCCTGAGCCTGAACCGAAGCGGAGAGCCGAGAGCCGCGCCGCCTTCCCCCGGGACCCGCGGGCGCAGACCCGCCGCCTCCGCCCGGCGCCGCTCGGGGATGTGCGTGGCGGCCCCGCGGCCGAGCCCTGCGAGCGCCAGAGGGTGAGTGCGGTCACGGGGCACGGGGTGCGGGATCGGGGCGGCACGGACGGACGGGTCCCCCCCGGCCCCTTAAGCCGGGAGCCCCGGGCGCGGGGCTCCCTGAGCCGGACGCGGGGCCGGGACTGGCGGGGCGAGCGGCGGGGCCGGCCCGGGCAGCGGCCGCAGAGGGAGCCGACAGCCCTCCCCGCCCGGCCCAGGCACCTCCCCGCGGGGTCGGGGATGTGCGGGCTCCGGGGTTGTGCGGGCTCCGGGGGTGTGCAGGCTCCGGGTCTCCCCGGCTCCGGGTCTCTCCCGGGCTCCGGGGATGTGCGGGCTCCGGGGTTGTGCGGGCTCCGGGTCTCTCCCGGGCTCCGGGTCTCTCCCAGGCTCCGGGGATGTGCGGGCTCCGGGGTTGTGCGGGCTCCGGGTCTCTCCCGGGCTCCGGGGCTGTCCCACCCAGGCTCCGGGGCTGTGCCGGAGAGGTGCATCCCCCGAGGGTTCGCCGGCGCTGCCCCCCCGTGCCCGCAGCAGCCCCATCCGCACCGGACAGGCGGCAAAACTTAGCGAGGAAAAAAGTATTCTCGTGCCGTGCTACATTTTCTGTAGAAGCGACGCTGGAACCCAGTAAGCCACAAGCCGATTTTTAACATGCCCATCCCAAACCCAAAAGCGTTAATGACCGCCCCGCGCCTTCTAGATCAGGATCGATGAAAATATAGTCAGCTGTCTGTGGTGTCTGAGGTTTAGTAGGCAGAGCAGAGGGGATCACAGAAGCACTAAGAGAAGCGTTAGAAAACCACAATACCGAGCCTTTTATCTGCTTAA